>NW_006781888.1:335037-389415 GCF_000442215.2 Lipotes vexillifer | reverse complement strand
GAAAGAGTGAGATGAAATAGGTAGGTTGTTAAAGAACAGAGGGAAAATCCTTTACATTTGGGTTGATGTTCTGTGCTATCGAAAACCGAAACCAGAAAAATTAGGTTAACCCTTGGCAAATAGCAAATTACACCATATTGCCTAGTAAATATTTTAAATTACTTCATATCTTAGTTAAGAATTTATCAGACTCTGGGAGGGCTCAGGCCAAGGAGTGCTTCCCAGAACTTCTGCTGCCAGTGTCCTTGTCCCCGCAGTGAGCCACAGCCACCTCTGCCTCTGCCGGAGACCCTCCAACACTAGCAGCCATGTGGCTGACAGGGTCCTGGTGCTCCGACCGAGTGTCAGGACTGAGCCACTGAGGTGGGAGAGCCGAGTTCAGGACATTGGTCCACCAGAGACCTCCCGGCCCCACGTAATATCAAACAGTGAAAGCTTTCCCAGAGATCTCCATCTCAACCCTAAGAACCAGCTCCACTCAATGACCAGCAAGCTCCAGAACTGGACACTCTATGCCAAACAACTAGCAAGACAGGAACACAACCCCACCCATTAGCAGAGAAGCTGCCTAAAATCATAATAAGGTCACAGACACACCAGGTGCATCTGAAAAACACATCACCAGACGTGGTCCTCCCCACTAGAAAGACAAGATCCAGCCTCATCCACCAGAACACAGGCACTAGTCCCCTCCACCAGGAAGCCTACACAAACCACTGAACCAAACTTACCAACTGGGGGCAGACACCAAAAACAACAGGAACTATGAACATGCAGCCTGCAAAAGGAGACCCCAAACACAGAAAGTTAAGCAAAATGAGGAGACAGAGAAACACACAGTAGATGAAGGAGCAAGATAAAAACCCACCAGACCAAACAAATGAAGAGGAAATAGAGAGTATATCTGAAAAAGAATTCAGAGTAATGATAGTAAAGATATCCAAAATCTTGGAAATAGAATGGAGAAAATAAAAGAAACGTTTAGAAGGAACTAGAAGAAATAAAGAGCAAACAAACAATGATGAACAACACAATAAATGAAATTAACAATTCTCTAGAAGGAATCAATAGCAGAATAACTGAGGCAGAAGAATGGATAAGTGACCTGGAAGATAAAATAGTGGAAATAACTACCTCAGAGCAGAATAAAGAAAAAAGAATGAAAAGAATTGAGGACAGTCTCAGAGACTTCTGGAACAACATTAAACACACCAACATTCGAATTATAGGGGTCCCAGAAGAAGAAGAGAAAAAAAAAGAGACTGAGAAAATATTTGAAGAGATTATAGTTGAAAACTTCCCTAATATGGGAAAGGAAATAGTCAGTCAAGTCTAGGAAGCACAGAGAGTCCCATACAGGATAAATCCAAGGAGAAACACACCAAGACACACATTAATCAAACTATCAAAAATTAAAGGCAAAGAAAAAATATGAAAAGCCACAGTGAAAAGCAACAGATAACAAAAAAGGAATCCCCATAAGGTTAACAGCTGATCTTTCAGCAGAAACTCTGCAAGCCAGAAGGGAGTGGCAGGACATATTTAAAGTGATGAAAGGGAAAAACCTACAATCAAGATTACTCTATCCAGCAAGGATCTCAATCAGACTTGATGGAGAAATTAAAACCTTTACAGACAAGCAAAAGTTAAGAGAATTCAGCACCACCAAACCAGCTTTACAACAAATGCTGAAGGAACTTCTCTAGGCAGGAAACACAAGACAAGGAAAAGACCTATAATAACAGACCCAAAACAATTAAGAAAATGGTAATAAGTACATACATACTGATAACTACCTTAAAAGTGAATGGATTAAGTGCTCCAACCAAAAGACACAGACTGGCTAAATGGATACAAAAACAAGACTGGTATATATGCTGTCTACAGTAGACCCACTTCAGATGTAGGGACAACTACAGACAGAAAGTGAGGGGATGGAAAAAGATATTCCATGCCCATGGAAATCAAAAGAAAGCTGGAGTAGCAATTCTCATATCAGACAAAATAGACTTTAAAATAAAAACTATTACAAGAGACAAAGAAGGACACTACATAATGATCAAGAGATCAACTGAAGAAGAAGATATAATAATTGTAAATATTTATGCACCCAACATAGGAGCACCTCAATACATACGGCAAATGCCAACAGCCATAAAAGGTGAAATCGACAGTAACACAATAAATGTAGGGGACTTTTAACACCTCACTTTCACCAATGGACAGATCATCCCAAATGAAAATAAATGAGGAAACACAAGCTTTTAAATGATACATTAAACAAGATGGACTTAATTGATATTTACAGGACATTCCATCCCAAAACACTTTCTTCTTAAGTGCACATAGAACATTCTCCAGGATAGATCATATGTTGGGTCACAAGTCAAGCCTTGGTAAATTTAAGAAAATTGAAATCATATCAAGTATCTTTTCCCACCACAACGTTATGAGAATAGATATCAATTACAGGAAAAATCTGCAAAAAATACAAACACATGGAGGCTAAACAATACACTACTCAATAACCAAGAGATCACTGAAGAAATCAAAGAGGAAATCAAAAAAATACCTAGAAACAAATGACAATGGAAATACAACAACTCAAAACCTATGGGATGCAGCAAAAGCAGGTCTAAGAGGGAAGTTTATAGCCGTACAATCCAGTTCAGGAAACAAGAAACATCTCAAATAAATAACCTAACCTTACATCTAAAGCAATTAGAGAAAGAAGAACAAAAAACCCCAAAGTTAGCAGAAGGAAAGAAAGCATAAATATCAGATCAGAAATAAATGAAAAAGAAATGAAGGAAACGATAGCAAAGATCAATAAAACTAAAAGCTGGTTCTTTGAGAAGATAAACAAAATTGAAAAACCATTAGCCAGACTCGTTAAGAAAAAAAGTGAGAAGACTCAACTCAATAGAATTAGAAATGAAAAAGGAAAATTAACAACTTACACTCCAGAAATACAAAGGATCATGAGAGATTACTACAAGCAACTATATACCAATAAAATGGACAACCATGAAGAAATGGACAAATTCTTAGAAAAGCACAACCTTCCGAAACTGAACCAGGAAGAAATAGAAAATATAAACAGACCAATCACAAGCACTGAAATTGAAACTGTGATTAAAAATCTTCCAGCAGACAAAAGTCCAGGACCAGATGGCTTCACAGGTGAATTCTATCAAACATAGAGAATAGCTAACACCTATCTTTCTCAAACTCTTCCAAAATATAGCAGAGGGAGGAACACTCCAAAACTCATTCTACAAGGCCACCATCACCCTGATACCAAAAGCAGACAAAGATGTCAGAAAAAAAGAAAACTACAGGCCAATATCACTGATGAACATAGATGCAAAAATCCTCAACAAAATACTAGCAAACAGAATCCAACAGCACATTAAAAGGATCATACACCATGATCAAGTGGGATTTATCCCAGGAATGGGAGGATTCTTCAATACACGCAAAGCAATCAATGTCATAAACCATATTAACAAATTGAAGGAGAAAAACCGTATGATCATCTCAATAGATGCAGAGAAAGCTTTCAAAATATTCAACACCTATTTGATAAAAAACTCCCCAGAAAGTAGGCATTGAGGGAACTTACCTCAACATAATCAAGGCAACATATGACAAACCCACTGCCAACATCATTCTCAATGGTGAAAAACTGAAACCATTTCCATTAAGATCAGGAACAAGACAAGGTTGCCCACTCTCACCACTATTATTCAACATAGTTTTGGAAGTAGTAGCCACAGCACTCAGAGATGAAAAAGAAATAAAAGGAATCCAAATCAGAAAAGAAGAAGTAAAACTATCACTGTTTGCAGATGACATGATACTATGTATATAGAATCCAAAAGATGCTATCAGAAAACTACTAGAGCTAATCAATGAATTTGGTAAAGTAGCAGGATACAAAATTAATGCACAGAAATCTCTTGCATTCCTATACACTAATGATGAAAAATCTGAAAGAGAAATTAAGAAAACCCTCCCATTTACCATTGCAACAAAAAGAATAAAATACCTAGGAATAAACCTACCTAAGGAGACAAAGGACCTGTAAGCAGAAAACTGTAAGACACTGATGAAAGAAATTAAAGATGATACAAACAGATGGAGAAATATACCATGTTCTTGGATTGGAAGAATTGTGAAAATGACTACTACCCAAAGCAATCTACAGATTCAATGCAATCCCTATCAAACTACCAATGGCATTCTTCACAGAATTAGAACAAAACATTTCACAATTTGTATGGAAACACAAAAGACCCCGAAAGCCAAAGCAATATTGAGAAAGAAAAACAGAGTTGGAGTAATCAGGCTCCCTGACTTCAAACTATACCACAAAGCTACAGTAATCATGACAGTATGGTACTGGCACAAAACCAGAAATATAGATCAATGGAACAGGATAGGAAGCCCTGAGATAAACCCACGCACATATGGTCACCTTATTTCTAATAAAGGAGGCGAGAATATACAATGGAGAAAAGACAGCCTCTTCAATAAGTGGTGCTGGGAAAACTGGACAGCTACATGTAAAAGTATGAAATTAGAACACTCCCTAACACCATACACAAAAATAAACTCAAAATGGATTGAAGACCTAAATGTAAGGCCAGAAACTATAAAACTCTTAGAGGAAAACATAGGCAGAACACTCTATGACATAAACCACAGCAAGATCCTTTTTGACCCACCTCCTAGAGAAACAAAAACAAAAATAAACAAATGGGACCTAGTGAAACTTAAAACTTTTGCACAGCAAAGGAAACCATAAACAAGACCAAAAGACAACCCTCAGAATGGGAGAAAACATTTGCAAACAAAGCAACTGACAAAGGATTAATCTCCAAAATATACAAGCAGGTCATCAGCTCAATATCAAAAAAAAACCCAACATCCCAATCCAAAAATGGGCAGAAGACCTAAATAGACATTTCTGCAAAGAAGATATACAGACTGCCAACAAACACATGAAAGGATGCTCAACATCACTAATCATTAGAGAATTGCAAATCAAAACTACAATGAGGGGCTTCCCTGGTGGCGCAGTGGTTGAAAGTCCGCCTGCCGATGCAGGGGACACGGGTTCGTGACCCCGTCCTGGAAGATCCCACGTGCCATGGAGCAGCTGGGCCTGTGAGCCATGGCCGCTGAGCCTGTGCGTCTGGAGCCAGTGCTCCGCAATGGGAGAGGCCACAACAGTGAGAGGCCCACGTACCACAAAAAAAAAAAAGTTACATGCACCCCAATGTCCATAACATGTTATTTACAATTGCTGAGATATGGAAGCAACCTATATGTCCATCAACAGATGAATGGATAAAGAAGATGTGGTATGAATATGCAATGTAATACTATTCAGCTGTAAAAAAGAACAAAGGTTTGCCATTTGCAGCAACATAGATGGACCTGGAGGGCATTATGCTAAGTGAAATAAGTCAGAAAAGGACAAATACTGTATGATACACTTACATGTGGAATCTAAAAAGTACAACAAACTAATGAATATAACAACAAAGAAGGAGACTTACAGATATGGAGAAGAAACTAGTGGTTACTAGTGGCAGGGGGAGATGGGCAATATAGGGGTGGGAAAGTGGGAGGTACAAACTATTGTGTGTAAGATAGGCTCAAGGATGTATCGTACAACACGGGGAATATAGTCAATATTTCGTAATAACCATAAAAGGAAAGTAACCTTTAAAAATTGTATAAATTTTTTGTAATAGGGAAACTATACAAAATAAATTATTTCTAACTTGAAAAAAAAAACAACAGAATTTTTCAAGTACCTCACAGGATAGACTGCTAAACTATTTACACCTTTGTGGAAAATTTATATAACATTCTCCTTTCACAGTTGGTCTCTCAAAATATATTCTTCCCTGTGTCATCCATACTAGATGTAATTAAGGAATTATTCTTATCTTGATTTGTATATATTAAACTTTTATGATATGTTTAAAATTCCTGAGAATAAAATGTGTTCTCTCGATAAAAAATAGCAAATTTATGTTTGCAAACTTGAATGCAAAATTCTTAAATTGAGATTAAAGTGCACAAAAGAGGAAAATCTCAGAACAGCTATAAAATACTAAACTGATTAGGGCATAGTTGCTTTCCTCCTTTTTAACTTTGCATGATTTGTAGTATGTGTAGCAATGTGAACACATTATAGTCTATCCAGAGTAATTAAGGAGATATTTCCTGCCAGTTGATTCTGTGGTGCCTCAGCAGGTTCACTCTTCCATATGCTGTGGGAACATTCCTCTGTGTGTAGATTATGGAATCAATATGTTCAGAAGTTAATTCAGTGCAAGGTGTTAATTATGTGTGTAACCCTCTTTACAGCTCATCACTTCTCTAACCCTCAAATGTTCTAGAAATAAATAATAAGAGCAATGAAGAATTCATATGACACTTATTTTCCTCTTTGACATTTGTTATTATATTTCCCAAATGTGAAGTGGTGAAAAGTCTCATTTATATTCCTGCTTAACAATTTGTGTTCCATTTGAGCTCACAGATAAAATTGCTGCTCTGCTTTCAGTAACTTGCATGCAATTTCAAAATTCATTTAGTCTTTTTAAAGTAAGGTAGAATAGTGATGTCCTAGGTGCAGAGTGGACACGGCTCTACTCAAGATGGGAAGTCAAATCTGCTCACTGACATCGCCCTTGCCCCCCTCTCCTAGCTGCATCTTAAAAGAATGAGCCTTTTATGAGGACATATTCACGTGTAATGTTGACATAAGGTTACATGCAATAGAGGTATGCATTGAGGGGAACTTTCCTCAGGGGGGGATTTGGAAATCAGGGCCATATTTTCCTTAGAAAATTGGGATAGAGCTAGAAAAATTCCCCAGAGTGAACATCAGTTACAATACCAGGTTTATTCTATTTCAGTTTAGGAAAAATATTGTGATTTTGAAATTATCATAACTTATCAAATACAAAGTAATTTTCCTCTTATGCACATGTGTGACTAGCAGTAATATGATTTTGGAAACGCTCTGTTATTGGCATGACAAATATCAGCTTATATTATAATACAACATTTACAGTCGATGTGATTAATGAAGATACATGTCACGGACTATAAAATAAAACAACCTACTGATTTATTTGTTTTCTCAAGAGTCATTGTGAAGACAAATTATGTATTTAGTTAAAAAAAAATTCTAGGCACAGTAAAATAATAATATAAGGAGAATTTTAAATATCCATATGAATAATGCTGATGAAAAATATTCCATAATCCTCTTTATTCAATCATATTAATTTACCAGAAAAATATTATCATTATTGCACTGTCCAAATCAAATTATAGGCAACAATGATTAAATATATCATTATAAATTAATTTCTAATTCACTATGGTAGAATTGAACATACATTTATTCTGTAATTATGTAGATGCCATGCATACATCTATAATTGCTCAGCTGTGAACAAGCATGTGTTAATAATGGACTTTACTTTTGGTTATTTTTCTTACCAGTCAATTCCCTTGTGGTAGTTGTTGCCGTTAAAGAATTGGACTTCTTCAAATGTTTTGGGGCTGGGGAGATTGCTGATGATGGAAGGGTGCATAAGAAGAAATAAATAAAGTGCTGTTGTTCCTATTACAAAACAGGAGGCAACAGGTTATACAGCAATAAAAGAAGAGACATATATTGTAACAAAATTTTTGCTCAAAAGGTAATATGCAAAAGACCAAATCATTCCAGTATCAAAATGATTTCCTTAAAATCAGTTGAGTGCATTTCATGTGGCAATGATTTGTGTTCTTATATTAGTCTTCATGATTCTATTGACCTAAACACTTCATTTAATATGAGGACACAGTCAAAGTCAAGCAGACTGGTAGATAATACAGCTAGGGGAGAACTTCAGAAATCAGGTGGTTCTGTTTCCCTCCTGTAGTCGGATGAGTGGCAAAAGTATCAAAGACATCGAGCACAATACCTGAACCTCAATTAATATTATATTCAGATCAATTAAATTAAATCAAACTATTCAAAAGATGTTGACCTGTGCAACTCTGTACAAGTTGCTGTAGTAATGATTGATGATAAATCTTGATAAGAAAAATACATTTGCTGGCCTCGATAGACTTAAAGTGTATCTGTGGACTTGAGTCAAGTAAACAGGTAATTGCAGCGTAGTGAGGGAGGTTCCATGATAAGAGCAGAGTGTTTTTCTAATACCTGAGAAAATGGGTGATTTATACTTGGGAAGTCAGTGAAGACTTCCAGGAGGAAGCATTTTTTAAGGTTGTACCTTAAAAACATGTTTCCAGTAAGGCTGAAAGAGGAGTGCAGGATTCTGGAAGGCGGCCAGTTAAATGTTCTACCCTGACAAGATGGGACAATCAAGTCTGATAGCTGAGACACTAGGCTAAACAGACTGGCTGAAAGAACCCACTGAGTGTACATATCACAGAAGGCACAAATGTCACCTCTAAACCTGAGTCAGGCCAGAAACTGAGGACCACAGCAGGAAAGGTCATGAAGGGACTGGCTCTCATAAATCAAAACTTCCTTCATGGAAAAGTTTATTTTTTTTGTAACGTGTTGCACCCAGGAGATTTTGTTGGATTTCCCAGCCCTAGGAGAGCTTGGAATGAACTATGCAAGAGGGCTGGCATAACAAAAATGATAGTAGCTGGGGATCTGGAAGCAGAGAAGATCATCAGAGAATTGTGTATGTAAAGGAAAGTAACAACAGATCTCGGGGGACCTAAGAAATCCAGAATGGGTGGCTCCTAGTGAAATGTGAGGACAAAAATTAATAAATGCCCTAAGGAGATTTAATTACTAATTGAAAAACACGTTTAAAAGGAACAAATATGGAATCAAATTATATAAAAGTAACAAAAAATATTAAAGGAGTCAGAACTGGTTAAGAACTAAATTAGACAGAAGAACTATCTCAAACACACTGAAACATTTAGACATGAAAGTTATGGGGGGCAATAGCAGTCCTGAAGAACTGATCTGATTTTCTCCTGAAAATAAAAGGAGTTCAACAAGGAGAAAATGTGAGAGGAGGAACAAAAATCTTCCAGGGAGAGGAAATCGATTAGAGGTGGAGTAGTATAGAATAGCAGCTGGAAGGGAACAGGGAATCCAGAAGGTTTCTTTCTAAATACTTTTCAGAATGGGGCCTACATAAAAATATTTAATTGATGATGAGAAAGAAGCTTGTGTTTGTGTGAGAGAGACAGAGAAAGACAGAGACAGAGAGAGACAGAGAGGGAGATTTTTGAGACACACGAGAGCTGAAAATATTAATAGGTTAACATCCCTGAGATGTTGAGATTGGATGGATCCACAGCAAAGATATAGGGATATTTTTGAATTATTGCTGAATATTTTAAAATGAATACTCTATAACCTCATTTGGTAGCATGTACAAATGTTTAGCCACCCTGATGGTCACAGAATTGCACCCAGAGCTCCCCTGGGCTACAGAAAGTCAAAGCCTTTATGCTCTGAGCCATACACCTTCACGCTGCCAGAAGCAGGAGGGATGTCAGGAGGCCTCTGAGAGGAAGGAAGGAGAAAGCAGTTTCAGCCAGGGACAGTAGACACATGGCTTGATGTTCATATGATCAGCCATAAAATCTGGGTCCATGGCCTCAAAATGTATATTTACTTTATTATTGCCTGTGCTTTCATCTATCCTTGACATTTTTTTTTTTTTTTTTTTCTTGCGTTATGCGGGCCTCTCACTGCTGTGGCCTCTCCCATTTGCGGAGCACAGGCTCCGGACGCGCAGGCTCAGCGGCCATGGCTCACGGGCCCAGCCGCTCCACGGCATGTGGGATCTTCCCGAAACGGGGCACGAACCCGCGTCTCCTGCATCGGCAGGCGGACTCTCAAGCACTGCGCCACCAGGGAAGCCCTGACATTCATTTTTATCCACTGTCTTTGATATAAATATTTTATAGAGGAAGTTTCTCACACATTGTAATGCTCTAAGAGAAACTTTGTTCTATTTTATGTATAATCAACTTCTTTTTAGTTTTACCAGAGTAAATGTACCAGGGTAAGTCAGTCAAATTGTGAGAAATCAATATTGACAATGGGAAATCTGATCTTCTAGAAGATTTAAGGCCAATGAATTATGCTTTCAGAATTATTGTGCTAAATTTAACCCTTTTGGAAATCCTCTCCTACCCTAGTGATATCAAAATCACATGACCCAGAATCATGAAGAATGCCCATGTGTCCACAGGATTCTAGTAGGACTACGGTGTCAACTTTGAGTGCCTTAAACCCAGGCCTACCCCGCTCCCTGTCAATCCCCATTCACTGCCCCACTTTTAGTTGATAGAAATTTTTTCCAGGATTCAGCAATGAGGTGGGATATTTCATCTTTCCATTCTCACCTCAGAACAACTGAGCAAATAGGGGTTTGAGGACCACTTTTACATCTCATGTTTATTGCAAGGGATGCATGGGGTCAGGTTTAAGTTATTTAAAACCAACTTTACATTAAAGGCCAGGTTCTTAGCATTTATCTGTGCCCATCCTCCAGGGAATTTACAGCCTCTGACAGGGAGTTTTGCCAACAGAAGCAATAGGAGAACAAATGAAGACTTCAGACTTCTATGACTGAATGGATTTTAAGAATTATCACAATCATTTTCACACTAAGATAGCATTTTCATAGCATATAAAATATTATCATCCAATTTCTTTAACTTGTTTGTTTTTCTTGGGAAGACCAAAACCAGCTAAAAGCTTTATCATTTCCACACTGGTAGGTCAAATATTAAAATCTAAAGGTATAAGTTATTGTCTGTAAATACAAACAGCAAAGAAGAAAACTAGATCTTTTCTTACTAACTTGTAGTGTTCTAGCAGATCTAAGAAGCAGTACTATTCAATGACAAATGATAGAAGATATGACTTAAATTTTTAGCATGATTTTACAACATAGGAATGTTTTGTTTCTTTAGTAGTCATTCCAGTGTTAGAACTGCTGTGAGGGAGTTGGTAGAAAATTAATGCACATTTTAAACAATAACAACAACAGAAGTGGTATATCTGAAAATATGTGCTGCTTTTTTTCCCTCCCTGCACATGTAACTTACTATTTTAATACAAGTTATATTCATGGAGGAAGAAAAGATTTCAACAACAAATATCTAATAGTCTGGAAATTTTGCCCACAACCTTTAAAATGGTCTACATGCTTGTATTATAAATATCTTCATCTTGGCCAGTCTTACTTATTGTGACTGTTTGTTTTGTGTTATGGTTTGTGTACTCACTGATGAAAGTGCTTCTAGTCAAAGTTGTGAATTCAAAATACAGCAACTCAATAAAAAGTTTAATTAATCAGGACATGAGCAAAGTATATATAAAGCTCTCGCATGCTGAAGAAAGTATAAAATATTCTAATTGAAAGTGTCATCTCATTGGTGAAATACTTTCACTCTCTTTTACTACATTCTTATACACTTGTCCTTCAGCACATGAGAAAATATCAAGGGAAAAAAAATGCCTGATGAGCCATAGGTGTATCAGAAAATAAGTCTAAACCATATTCATACATAATGATTATTTGGAAAACAAACAAACCACACAGGTAGAATATCTGAAGGCAATAATGACAGTGGTTCTGAAAAAAAAATCAGTTCAAGGTTGATATGCAGTGTAAAATAATTTGAATCAAGCCAAAGCCCTTTTTTATAACTTAATTCAGGAGTTAATTAGGCAAAGCCACAAAAAGTAGAAATTAAAAATCAGATATCACAACTATGACATATAAGCTCCAAGTTGTCAAAAATGTGATGTCTGTTGAACAGTTTTAAAATTGATAGATAAAAATTTAGCCCATAAGTCTAATTAAATGAGCAACTTTAGGATCTCTTTGAGGATTATGGCATAAAGATGATACACAGGGATGAAGAACAATTCAAATAATGAACTTGCATGGCTGTCTAAATATTTCACAAAGCCAAACAATCAAATACCATATGACCATGTGTTTCATGACAAAAAAAAAAAAAAAAAAAAAGAATGTAAACAGCACAGTTGGCTGTTCTTACCTGTTTTTTGTGGCCCAATTACAAGGAATTTTGGTAAGTGGTCACAAGTTTTCTCTCTGGACCAGATGTCTTTGTGTCTTTTATCATCACATGGATTCTGCAAGAAGGAAGAATAATGATTCTTACTGTGTAATGAATGCCTAGCTCTGTTCCATAAAAATTGTTCAAAAGACAGGATCAACTTCTTGCCTGATACCCTAGAACTAGGAGTTAGACCTTGTTCTGGTTCTGGTTCTTTGGTTTCTAAATTGGCACCTTCCTTTCCTTCAAGGTGAGAACTCAGCATCAAGTCGCTCCTGCCATCATCCTTCTGAGCCTTGGCTAGGTTCTAACTGCTGAGATTCCACTCTGTCCCTGAATTCATGTTTTACTTCTGAGCCTTAACTTGTCTTAACCTGAGCCTTAACTTGTCTCTACCTGGTTTAAACGTAGTTTCTCAGTTTTCTGTGCTCTGCCCTAATCATTCCTATTTTTTTTTCCCCAGTGGCTTGAAAGCCATCCTTCAACTCCAGACTTGGCCAACTTTTCCTTTACTTTTCACACTATGTGCTGTTCTCTGCTGATCCAGATAATCTCTTACTTTGGCCCTACCCCGCAAGCAGATACCATGCAGATCATTATTTCTAGCCCCTACTTCCCTCCTGAGCTCTAGACCAATATTTTAAATTGAATATGTGTCACTGTTGTATAGATATGGTGAGGAAATGCCAGACCTAACATAGCCATCTGTCCAATTTTATCCCCATCTCAACTTTCTCCTGTGCTGCTCTCCATTCCATTCCATTCAAGTGACCAGATTTATCATCCAATTCATGACACTTCTGAGAATTAAAAGAGCCCTTAAATGAAAGTGATACAATTTTTGAAATATATGTTGACTGACAAATTGGTTTTATTATATTGGTAATCAAATTAATAATTATATTCAAAAATCATTTTTACAAATAAAATTCTTTCTAAAAATATGTTGACCATTAAAACAATTATAATTTTACATTTATTATTCAAATATTAAAAATAGCATAAGATGAATAATCATTTATGGTTCACATTTATATACTTTAATCAGTTTTTTAGCCATATCTTCTCTAATATCATGCCAGGGGCCTATTACCTTTGCTGGGTTTTCAAAGCCAAGTGGTCTGGAGCATGCTGGGACATGCCCTCCAAGGTAAAGGCTGTGTTATTGTACTTTGCAACTCCTACTACTGAGATAGAAGCACAGTGCTGGATGGGCTTCTTTGGGTTTTGGACGCAGCATTCTTTTTTGCCCTAGGAAATATTGCTCTGAGTCACCGACTGGATGATGCAGAAACCTGCTAATTTTGAGTGGAACCCAGAAAAAGAAAGAGCTCTATAAGAGGTAAGACTGAGGTCCAAGCAGCCCTCCCACTTGGCCCATACATCCTGCCAGACCCATGGTACCATGGCATCTGTGGTATAAAATGACACCAAAGAGAGTTTTGGTCAAGTCCCACAAGAGAATCACAGTGTACTCCCCTAAGGTTCTGCAGCAAGGTGCTGCTGGGCCCTGGAAGAGATAATACTTGTCATGGATTTTCAAAGTGATCATGTGGCCATTAATTGGTATTGACAGACCAAGCAAGTCATAAGTTCAAGTGTACCCAGTAGCAATTCATTGTAAGATGGGGTGGTACCTCCAGAACTGATTTCAAGAAGATACAAAAGCTATAAGTTAACTTTATAAACAAGTGCCCAGACCCCATGTCACCTATCACTGTTCCACTCATGCCTCTATATCAGCTCATTCTTATAGTTTCATGGAAGGTCCTCTATAACCTGCTGATGAAGAGGGGGAAACCCTAGCTTGGTTTGTAGATAGGTTGACCCATATATTGGTAGAAGCCTAAAGTGGACGGCAGCTGCCCTACAGGCCCATTCAGGGAGGTTCCTAAAAACAAATGGTTAAGGGAAAGTGTCCAATTGGCAGAGTTCTGGACAGTGTCTCTGGCCATCCACATTTTTTCAAATAGACTAGTAGCCCAAGGTAAGGGTATAGCGGACTAATAAGCAGTGATGAATGGGTTAGCCAAGGAACTTAAAGGAGCAAGACAGGAATATTAGGGCTACTAAGTTCTAGGGAAGAGGCAGGTGGATGGACCTGTGATAGTGACCAAAACGTGTGATAATCTTTGTATTGCCCATTGATGTACACCAGAGAGTATCCAATGTAGAAGTGCTGAACAACCAAGCAGTCAGATGATTTAGCCAGTTCCCAGCGTTCCCACATGTCATGTAACCTCTGTTCTCAGCCAACCCAGTGCTGAAGAAATGGGCTTGTGAATGGAGAAGCTGTGGTAGCAAGATGGAAGCCATTCCTGGGCTTCCTTCCCCCAAGTCTGCTTTAGTTACAGCTGCTGCTGAATACCTGACCTGTCAGTAACAGAGTCCAGTTCTAAGTCCCAGAAATAGCACTCTCCTACCACTTAGTAGAAAGCTGATTATGTTGGACACTTCCATCCTTAAAAGGGCAGTGACTCATCCTGATCTCATCTGACACATATTCAGAGTATGAATTTACCTTCTCTGCTTACATAGCCTTAGCCATCATCACTATGCAAGGCCTCATGGAGTGTCTGACTCATTGACATGGTATCTCACATACTATTGCTTCAGGTAAAGGGACCGCTCTTGACAAAGTGAAGTGTGATAGTAGGCTTATGCCCATGGGAGTCACTGGTCCTATCATGCCTCACTATCCAGAGCTGCTGGCCTGATAGAGTGGTGAAAGACCGCATGAAAGATACAGTTGAAGTACCAGCTTGGAGATACATTGTACTTCTTAAATCAAAAGCTATCGGTTGGTGCTGTGTCTCCAAAAGGTAGTGGAGCTGTGTCTAGGAATTAAGGAGTAGATGTAGGAGTGGACCCATCCACCATCATTTCTAATGGCTTAATTAGAGAATTTGTGCTTTCCATCTCCACAACTTTAAGGTCTATTGGTCTAGGAGTTCTGGTTCCCAGAGGAGAGATGCTTTAGTGTGGATCACCACACTAAAAGTTGCAGCTTGTACCCATTCACTTTGGCTTTCTTGTGCCAGTAGACCATCAGGCATGGAAATGAGTTACCATCCTGATAGGGACAATTGACTCTGATCATCATGAGATGTAGAACAGCTGTTGTACAGGGAGAAATATCTTTGGCACTCAAATAATTCACTAGGTTACTTGTTGATCCTTCCGTGCCCAATTTTAATAATTGAGAAAGCAGAGACAACACAGCCTGATTAGGGTTGGGCTGGGCACCAGATCAGAGTCTACCACAGTGCACTCCTTGCTTCACAAATTAAGTTATCTTTATCCAGGCACAGCCTTCCTCTGTCATAATTCCTAGGGAAATTTACAAGAAAAGAATTAGTGAGACAAACTAGAACTGTTGCTACTGCAGTTGGTCCTGAGACTGTACCTGACCCACAAGGCCAGCCATCTAGACCAGCAGAAGTGCTAACCCCAGGTGGGGGAAATCCAGAATAGGGGATAGAGGTGGGAGAAACTGTGCACTGGTTTCAGCTTTGGAGCCAACTGCAGCAACAAGGTTGCAGTTTCTCCTAATGACCTTCCTTTTATAGGTTTCCCCAGGAATAATGCTCACAATTGTGGAAAAATTGTTCCTGGGTGAATCAGTGCAATGTGAGAAGCAAGTATAGCTATGTGGTACAAGGTATGGACAGGGGTGTGTGCCGGACTGAGTGCTTTTTCCTCCACTGAAGGAAAAACACTATCTCTGGCCAACGCAACACCTTATCCCCATTCCCACCCCACTTCCGCCCCCAGCTGGGGAGATTGAGTATTGCCCTTGGCCAATAGGAGCTACCTGACAGGAAGTCGTGCATCCCCTCCCGACACTCCAGAGGTGGCCAGTGTCCAGGGACTGACTGATACAGGGGGGTAAAAGCCTGACCAGCTTGCTTCAAGGTGAGACAACTTGTGTAATTAGCTCTCTCCCTGCAGATCCAGTCAAGGATCCAGACTTTTCCTAAGACCACATCCACGCTCTGCTTTTTCCTGTTCTACATTTTCCCTCATAAGCTTTTCCTGAAAGCGCTTTCTCAATAAATCATTGAACCAGAGCCCTATCTCAGAATTGATCCCAGTGCACTTTCCATTACCATCTTCCGTTGGAAGAACAGAGTGCAATGTAGAGAGACCAGTTATGTATGCATTGTGTGAGAATTCGCCTTGCAAAAGGTTAGGCTATAGATCTTTGATTTCTTGATGAATTCATCTATAGCAACTGTGATAAAAGGAGTTAATTACAAGCCAATAAACTCAACATTTCTTATTTTACATAAAAATTTTATTTTATTTTATTTTTACTGGTGTCTCTGTTTTCTGCAGTCTTTTATTCAGCGTTCAATCGCCAATCCTCTGTGGTCTAGCTTCAGCTTAACTGTCTAAACGTAACTTTCACTAGAGCACAGAAGGCTAAACTATCTTGTCTCCTTTTCTTCCTTCAGTAACAGAGCATCCTCTTGTTCAGTCTCTGGGTTCTCAGCTACAGACTATATTTCACAGTGTCTCTTGAATTTAGCTTTCTTCCTATGAATCATTTCAGTTTAAGGAAAGTGAGCCAAAAGGACGTAAAGTATCTTCCTAAGGATAAACTTGCTCTCCCTAGATTTTTCCTTTCCTACTTACTGCCAGCTGTAAAATGGCTACAATTGCAGCATGTGCCTTGGACTCAGAGGTGGAAGCCATACATATGTTGAACACCTGCCAACCTGGGGCCGTGGATAATCATGTGGAACAGAGCTGTCTAACTCTCGTAGACTGCTTGCCCATTTTTAGAGAGTTGTATGACGGAGAAATACATTTCTACTTTATTTAGCCACTGTAGTTTTGGAATGTCATCATTATAGCAACATTGCCTATATTCTCACTCAATGTGTTTCAAAGCACTTTGCGAGAAGGTAAAAAAAAAAACTTGTGTCAGAATGTGAATTACTGCACTTCATGCTTCAACAAGAACATCCTGTTACAGGAAAAAAAGAAGATTCTGGATGATGCAACCAGCTGCTTAGTGGTATAGGTTGTTTATATGTTGGCACAAACTTCTTGTCTCATGGCGAATCAGCAACAAATAATTCAAGCCTGTTCATGGACCACACTGAGTAGCACTGCTGTGAATTAACAACTGCCAACACCAACCTAAATCTTCATTCTACTGTATTCCCTACTATAGATATACCTGCACCTGAATCTTTGAATTATTTATCTTTCTGTGCAATGCTCTTTTTTCCCCCCACAATACAGAGTCAAAATCTTGCCAGTTCTTCTTGCTGAAGCTAATATCCACCATAAACCTTTCCTATTTATTTTGGAAGGGCAGCATAGCCCAGTTGTTAAGAGTGTGAGCTCAGGAGGGAGACTGTCTGTGTCTTAAGGAATTGTCCTAAATTCTCTGGACCTCAGATTCCTATAATAAAAAATAATGATTGATATTATCTACCTTGCATATAGGTATATATATGCATAAATATAAATATATTGCATAAATATATTAAATGAGGGGCTTCCCTGGTGGCGCAGTGGTTGAGAGTCCGCCTGCCGATGCAGGGGACACGGGTTCGTGCCCGGGTCTGGGAAGATCCGACATGCCGCGGAGCGGCTGGGCCCGTGAGCCATGGCCGCTGAGCCTGAGCGTCCGGAGCCTGTGCCCCGCAACGGTAGAGGCCACAACAGCGAGAGGCCCGCGTACCGCAAAAAAATAAAGAAAACAAACAAACAAACAAAAAATATACATATTAAATGAGTTAATATATTTAAAATGATTAAATCGTGCTCTGTAAAAGAAAATGCTCATTCTGTAATCCCACATTAACTTTTTTCTTTCCTTTGCCTAGATTAGTTAGGCAATTGGAGCAGCAGGAAGAGATTACTTTTGCTGATGGACTGGTTTCTTGCAGACAGCCATGATGAGAGCTGACTTCCTGGTGCTTGTCAGAAGCACCAGCACCTAAGGTGCCCCTCCTCACAGCCAGATGGCTGGACTTCTGGGATACCCGATAAGGAAATGGCTTGGAGTTTCTTCAGGCAAACCAGAAGCTATGGGCTGTCTTACCAGATGACCCAAAGACTCCTATATAATCCTAATTCAATTTATTTCTGGACATTCTTGCTATATGGCTACTGCAACTCTCCAATTCATTGTTTTAGCACTTGTCATCCTTCAGGGCTCAATTCAAATATCACCCCACATGAGATGTCTTCCCTGATGAGCGGAGCCAGAGCACTTCCTTTCGTTCCTGTCTCTCTGTAACAGCTTCCTGCTGTATTTTCTTCACTGCATTTCAGTACCTGAAATTATTTTATTCAAGGATATGTTTCTAGTAATAGTATATAATATGAAAACTAATAGTATAGTTGTATCTATAATAATTATATTCAACTAGAATGTAAGTGCTCTGAAGAGAAGACCTCTTGTCTTTTTTTAAAATAGATTTTATTTATTTATTTATTTATTTATTTATTTATTTTTGGCTGCTTTGGGTCTTCATTGCTGCTCATGGGCTTTCTCTAGTTGCAGCAATTGGGATTCTCATTGTTGTGGCTTCTCTTGTTGTGGAGCACGGGCTCTAGACATGTGGGCTTCAGTAGTTGTGGCACATGGGCTCAGTAGTTGTGGCTCGCGGGCTCTAGAGAGCAGGTTCAGTAGTTGTGGTGCACCGGCTCAGTTGCTCCATGGCATGTGGGATCCTCCTGGATCAGGGCTCAAACCCATGTCCCCTGCATTAGCAGGCAGATTCTTAACCACTGCACCACCAGGGAAGCCTGACCTCTCTCTTCTTGATTGCTACAATCTAATACATAAGACGTGCTTGATAATTATGGACTGAAGGATCAATTAACTGCCTTGGGATAGGCACCATAAACATTTAGTAACAAGCATAGACAGATTTTGATATATGTTTAAAAATTAACATAATATGAGCTGTGTAGATATTTTACTTCTCAAACATCCACAAAAAAATCATTCACAGTTGCCAGTGATGTTCTTCATGGTGGTTCCAGAAGCTAGGTCTTGCCATTTACTCACACCATCACTTTAGAACTTAAAATTTTTTTTCCTCATATTATCATTTAACTGCTTCATTTGCAAAGAATTTTGCTTTTCAACTGTATTTTAGATATTAAGCAATAGGAAAGCAGTTTCCATTACCTATTCCCCATATATAACTCAACAAAGAACAAATCTCAGAGTAGGTGGTCAGTTCATTTGCTCAAATGGTTTCTTTATGCTCAGCAAAGTGGATGAGCAAACTGATCAATTATTCAGTGCCACTGTTGAAAGTCAAAGCCTTTTGTGAGACCTCTCTTCATTCTGTAGGCTCAACTAGACCAATTTTATTCTTTATTGCAATACACATGTTTTTGCCATTCAAATTTCTGCCACTACTGAGCCCACGTGCTGCAACTACTGAAGCCTGTGTGCCTAGATCCCGTGCTCCACAATGAAGAGTAGCTCCCACTCGCCACAACTAGAGAAAGCCCACATGCAGCAACGAAGACCCAACGCAGCAAAAAAAAAAAAAAAAAAAAAAAACTTTCACAGAAATAGGCAGATTGATAAGATTTGGAAAGAGTTTCCTTTGACTTTAACACACTGAACATGGATAAACACTTATTTTGGTAGACAAAGACACTAGTTATTTTAGTTGTACTTTCCCAGGAAGTTATACTGAGAGGAGTAAACTATCAAATAAAATTACCTGGTTGCTAAGATGTTATAATACTTGCTGTTCCAAATGTTTTTGTTATTAACTATTCAATTTACATTACTTCAGTTTTTCCAGTAGGTATCTTATAATTGGTGGCATTTGTATACGTCAATCTAGGCAGACTTTTCTTTTTTAATTAATTAATTAATTTATTTATTTTTGGCTGCACTGGGTCTTTGTTTCTGCACAAGGGCTTTCTCTAGTTGTGGTGCACGGGGGCTACTCTTCGTTGTGGTGTGCGTGCTTCTCATTGTGGTGTCTTCTCTTGTTGCAGAGCACAGGCTATAGGCGTGTGGGCTTCAGTAGTTTTGGTGCATGGGCTCAGTAGTTGTGGCTCGCAGGCTCTAGAGCTCAGGCTCAGTAGTTGTGGCGCATGGGCTTAGTTGCTCTGCGGCATGTGGGATCTTCCCGGACCAGAGTTTGAACCCATGTCCCCTGCACTGGCAGGTGGATTCTTAACCACTGCACCACCAGGGAGGTCCCTAGGCAGACTTTTTTTTAAACTGCATTCCTTCTATTTTATGCTATTTTAGGGCTATCCGGGTGCCCATATTTCTTCATTTATGTCTTTTCTTAGCATGTTTTCCCTTGTATCTGTTTAATCATAACTTTAATAATAGGATGTTTGCATTTCCTATTTTATATTCTGAAAATGTTTGTTTAGACTTTTCCTACTCTGACTTTCCTTATATGGTCTGAATAACAGCTAACATAATATCTAAGTTTTATTGATCACCTTCTATATTCCAGGCACTTGCTTGACATAGATTATTTCTAATCCTCAAAGCAACCTGGCAAGACAGATATTATTATCCATTCTTTATAGCTGAGGAAGCTGAGATGCAAGGTGTTTTATTTAGGTCATGCTGAAGGTGACACAGCACATTAGTTTCAGATTTGAAATCCAAAGCTGGGATTGTCTCTGCAGTTAAATTGTGTGTGTGTGTGTGTGTGTGTGTGTGTGTGTGTGAGACGGCAAGAGAGAGAGAGGATCCTGCAATGATTATGAAAAAAAATGATACATTTGCATGCACTTTCATACTTTGCTCCATTGTTACGGTTTTAATTCTAAAGTTCAGAAAGTTACAAAGCAATTATATCCCTATCTGATTGTTCCCCACATATCTGAAACTGTTACACAAAGTAATTTACTGTTTTTAGTATCTAGCGTTATAGATATATTGAAACTTTGAAAATATTCTGTTAAAACTGCTTTAGGCAGTGTATATGATAACAGTGCCAGTGTAGTGAAAATGCATGTAACTAGCTCTCACACAGGTAAAGGGTATGCAAGTGGTTTTTTTACATGGAATATATGATGAGGTGAGGCAGATTTACTTTTTTTTTTTTTTTTTTTCGGTACGTGGGCCTCTCACTGTTGTGGCCCCTCCCGTTGCGGAGCACAGGCTCCGGACGCGCAGGCTCAGCGACCATGGCTCACGGGCCCAGCCGCTCCGCAGCATGTGGGATCCTCCTGGACTGGGGCACGAACCCGCGTCCCAGATTGACTTTTAAGTAGACATCAGCAAAATGGACAGGAGATTCCCTGAGGTTATGAACCACACTTAGAAAGGGCAGTAAATTCTGATGACATCATGTTACGTAGAAGGGTATGAGCACTCAGATTCTCCCTCTCTGAGTAAAAATTACAAATTCACAATCAAGCTAAAAACACATACCAAAAATAAAAATCACACTACTGACCTTATCCTGAAGTTCATATTTTTGTAGGAGACATGAAGATAACTTTGGTTCTCATTAGATCTGGTTATTCCAACCTACCTGCCTTTTCTCTACTAAGAATCTGCTCTGCTCAGTGCTTCTGCACATCCTTCCCTGAGAACACCATGGAATTATCAGTTAGACTGATTATCCCCTCTCAAGTCATGTGCCTTTTCCAGATAACGAGGAGATCTCTAGACCTTAATAGCTGAAGCATTAAAAATGCCCAGTGCTCATGGTAGAAGGATTATTTTGTTAATTAGAAACATTCCCAGGTTACTGGCTTTCTCTCTATTCCCCCTGCTTGCTCTCTGCTGTTCTGACCTCACTGTTTAATGGAGAATGCTACGAAAGGTGTTTTTGTTTGATTTTTTAAATTCTTCTGCTTCCTACTATCTGGATGTGTTGTGTTAAATTTTCTTCTGCTTATTAATTTTGGCGTGTACATGTCTTTAAGCAAAATCCTTTTCCAGATCTGCATTATACAAGCTGGTGACTTTCAGTTTTTGGTCTCTCAATGTCATTTAAGCTTAATACAATCCACGGACACTGATGAGGAATTTTAATAGGTTAGGGATGTGTATTCTCAGTGCTTCAATCAGAAAATCCATATGGAGAAACTCTGAGACACACACCATCCTTACAGAGACTCGACTCTACCTGTACACCATGTAAGCTAGGGAGTCCTTCAGCTCCTTGGAAACGCCTTTCCTTTCTGCGTGCACTGATCTGTAATGAATGCTCTCTCCACAGAACTCCTGTAGCGCTTGATAGTCTGATTCATACTCAGACTTCTCTACCAAAGTACTCTGATTACAGAGGCACATAAATGCCAACCTCTGGGGGTGGAAGTGGGTGAAAGGGACCTGTGGTTCATGTGTGGATCCGGGGTAATAGTGCCACGAGAGTTGCTTTAAGCACAAACTACCTCTGATTTATCCTAAACCCCTATGCATTCTTCACCATATTACACCACCTTTATTTCAATAAAAGTATACTATTTGTATTTTCCCATGAAATAGTCTCAAAAGCAAAACTGACCCCAGGAGAAGGTGACAAGTTTACTCTGTAGCTCTGGGTATCTTCAAACAGATAACTGCACACTCTCGCATACAATACCTTATATTATTACTTACTGTTATAAGAATATCGTGTCAGGGAATCTGGATAACCAACTCAATGAAAGAAACTGTATTTTTAAACTCTTATTAATAGGTTGGTCTCATATAATGTATTCGCTCATAGTATGACATTTTTAGTATGACATTAAAGTTATCAGGCATTTCTATAGGGCACATACAAAAAATTCAGTTTTTTATTGTTATACTTGGATTAGGGGTTCAAAATATACATATTTTATGATGATTTTGATTCATAAAGTTTGAAAGTATTATAACAATTTACATTTTATTTTATTTTATTTTATTTTATTTTATTTTATGAGCTACCTGCAAGTAGTTTTTCCATGACGAAACCTCAGTAAGTTACTTGTGTGGAGAATTTGACACCTGACAAGATCATATTTGCAACTGATTGATGGGAAAAGGAAAATCCATGACTTATGTCACCATTTCTAGATGTCAGAATGTCTGACAGCCTTGTGTAATCAAAACAGTAAAGTGCTTTCTTGTAAATTAAAGAATTAAAATTGTGAGGAATTACCTGAATATTTGGGAAGCATTTCTGAAAGGTTTAAATACTATTCTGAGTTAAGAAGAGAAATGTAACCACATGGTGATTAGGAAAAATATGTCAGATGATGATGAAGTCTGTACCTCTGCTCTGACCCTGTGAAGCGATAAAAACCATTCTGGCTATTTCACTGGAAAAGCTAAAAGATGAAAAAATGGAAGTGAAGAATATGAAATTATAGAACTCTTATTTATTTCCCCAGCTGTGGGGGTAATTACGTATCAGAGTTCCTTTAATCTCAGCATCTCACCCACAAACAATTTCTAACACTTCTCAGAAGGTCTCACTTTCTTCCACAGCCATGAAACTGTTTAGGGCTTCCCTCTCTCATAGTTAGATTATTATCCTAACTTTAGCTCCTCCTGTTCTTACCTGTCATGGAAATAAAAGCTTCTGGTATAATGTTTTTGGCCAACACTTAAAAAAATTATTTCCCTCTCATCTTCAGAACACACAGATAGTTGCTCCTTGTTGCCTATCGAACCCAAACTGCTCTGGTAGTTCTCAAAGCTTTCCTGACTGGCTTGTATCTGTTCCTCGAGGTTTCGTCCCATTACATGCCTACTCTTCCCCAGGAAGCAAGCGTGCCACTGTTACTGTTCCTTGTGCACACACATCCCTCTGCTTTTGCTCATCCGTTCGTGAGGTTTTAATGACAGTAGCTACGGTACTACACTAGGTTCTAGGTTACAAACACGAATGAATAAACAGTCTCACTCCTTAAGGATTGCATGAGCTGGTGTATGACAAGCACAAGTGTCTGCAATATCATAAGGTAAGTGCAATAACAGAGTGATAAATAAGGTATAGAGTGGAAAAGAGAGGAAAAAATATGAAGACAAATTTTTGATGTCATTTTGTTCACATAACCAGACGCTATTATGGTTTGTAAATTACACGAAGGCAAAGACCTTTCTTTTTATTATGTAGGTACTTCAGAAGCATAGGTTGCAATAACTCACACTGAATAGCCCATCAGATTCTTCAGAGGTCACAAGGTATTCCTGATATTTCATTCTACACAGACAGTCGATGGTAGAACTAGATTTATTTTTCTAAATGTAAAACTACCATCTTGGTGTGGTTGGGACTACACTGGCTTAGAAATAAGGCAGCTTGAGCTTTAGTCCTGACTTGTTCCCTAATAAGCCATGTGACTTAGAACAAGACATTTCACCTCCTTAAGTGTCTAAAATGAGTAAGTTGGGCTAGATGTCCCTAACTTCTCCTGCTCTTACAATCTGTAATTCTCTGCATCAGCATTCCTTCAATAGACACAAACTAATAGAATCTACAGTGTGTATGTCACTAGACCTTGTGATATGTTTATGTCACAGACGTTCAAATCTCGTCGTCTCTAAGCTGGAGTTGGATGATTTCACAGCTACAATCAACTAAGGTGCTAACTCCCTAAGGTCAGCACACTGTGGCTTTACTTCCCTACTTCTTTAATCCTGGAGACACTGGCCTGGAAAGAGAGAAACTGCAGCTCTTTTTTTGACCATAGTCTTGGTCACACAGGCAAGCAGGAAACCACATCACCCTTGGCATGTTTATTGATAGTGAGACTCTGGAGTGACTGACTGAAGATTGAGACTGAGCTAACCTGACAGCTTGAGAGCTTAAAAGCATTGATTAGTGAATGTGCAAGAATCTGACCTTCCAACTGCCTCCATGTTGTGGTTTTGGTTTCTATAATAAGAGGTTAAAAAAAAAAAAAAAAAAGAGGACACCTTATTCTTTTATGCTTTGTAGTGATTATTCTACCCAAACAAAAAGGGACATGAATTAACAGAAACCCATGAGTATAATTTTAAGAATCTTACACACCAGGGACTATACTGAGGAGGATATACTCTAGGGATAGAGTTCCGTGTGTGTCCTCCGCACATATTCTCATATTAAACAACTCCGAAAGACTCCACTTCCAGTGAAGGGTGCACATACACTCTGCATTGTACTTACCATGCTGTCCATTGACAGATATTCATATTGCACTTTTTAATTAGGTGACAAAGCACTTTTCACATATATGGTAGTTGGTGCTAATGAAAATTTACATAAGGAACCAAAGGAAATTAAATAGATGTTAAGATTATCATTTTGCACATTTTCTTTTTATTTGTGGTAATAAAAAAGTGTGAATTGAAAATCTAAGGAAAGATAACTTTTTAAAAGTGAAATGCACTAAATAAAAAGGCATGTTTATAAATACAATAAAGTACCTGCGACATTTAATTTAGAGAATGTATAGCAATGGCAGTGACACATAATATTAACCGATCCTAACTCTGTAGGGTTGTGATGAATGGACTATAAAACATTTAATTAGGGCTTCCCTGGTGGCGCAGTGGTTGAGAGTCCGCCTGCCGGTGCAGGGGACACGGGTTCGTGCCCCAGTCCGGGAAGATCCCACATGCCGCGGAGCGGCTGGGCCCGTGAGCCATGGCCGCTGGGCCTGCGCGTCCGGAGCCTGTGCTCCGCAACGAGAGAGGCCACAACAGTGAGAGGCCCGCGTACTGCAAAAAAACATTTAATTAGTGTTGGTTATGCTTAAATGCTTTTTGTAAAATTAAATTCATGTTGTATAAAGGACTTGATGATAACGCCTTTAGCTGTTTTACTTGATGTTATAAATACAAATATGAGAAGAGGAGAAAACCACCAGGGAAAGGAACTCAAAAGTATTATGCACTTTATCTTTACCTGATCATTTGCAGTTTTCTGACACCCTTTATGACTGGCAAAGTTTATCAGATTTGTTTCAGTAAAGTCTACTGTTCTCAAAATCTCATGTATGTGAATAATTCCCTGTTCAATTTAACTGCTATTTTGCTTTCTATTCCTTGTTTTCTTTCTTAAATATATTTGAGAATATATGGTGCTTTTGTTAATGGGAAATGTTTGCAACTTTATTTTTCAGTCAAAAGAAACCATATAGGGCTTCCCTGGTGGCACAGTGGTTAAGAATCCGCCTGCCAATGTGGGGGACACGGGTTCGAGCCCTGGTCTGGGAAGATCCCACATGCCGTGGAGCAACTAAGCCCATGCACCACAGCTACTGAGCACACGTGTCACAACTACTGAAGCCCACATGTCTAGAGCCCGTGCTCCACAACAAGAGAAGTTGCCACAGTGAGAAGCCCACACACCACAAAAAAGACACAACACAGCCTAAAAGAAAGAAAAAAAAAAGAATAAATAAAACGAATAAATTTAAAAAAAGAAACCATATAAAGGATATAATTCATGTGATAAAGCAGGAGTCTTTTAGTAAACATTTACTCTTGAGTGTTACTTAAATACTCTTATAATAAGCTTTTTTGATAATAGACATATATATGACAACAACAATAACAAAAATCTGTGAACTCTCTGAAGCCTCTTCTGATTAATTGTATCATTTATTAAGAACTCCCTAGGAATTTACCTCTATGATGCTATTCAAAATTAAAATAGTCACACTCACAAATGTTTTATTTGTGTATGTATATGTTCTCATGTCTTCCAAAGTGACATAGTTCTCAAGGAATAATTCTACTTTCTCATTCTAATTTTCATTTATACCCCCAATCAACTAGCACAGTATTTCATATTTAACAAGCATTTGATCATCATATTTAAAATCATCATAATGAGAACCTACTGTACAACATACGGAACTCTACTCAATACTCTGTGGTGATCTAAATGGGAAGGAAATCTAAAAAAGAGCAGATATATGTATATGTATGACTGATTCACTTTGCTGTACAGCAAGAAACTAACACAACATTGTAAAGCAACTATACTCCAATAAAAATTAATAAAAAACAAATAAAGTAAAATAAAATAAAATAATCATATTAACCAAACCTTATTGGAGCTGGCATGTCTTTGATTATATTCATTCCCTAACAAAATGAACGGTGTCACTGATACCAAAAATATCAATAAATACAATTCTTTATTTTTAAAAAAACTCACACAATATTAAGAAATACAAATTCTTCATTAAAAAAGCATTTTTTTTTTTATGAAGGAAAAGAAAGAGTAGAGCTTGGGGTCATTGACTCATTTTTTAGATCATCTGTCTGCCACATTTGTTAAGTTGCTTACTTTTTATTGTTACTGTAACCATGAATTATAGATATCTTATAAATAAACATGTGTGAAAAAAGAATTGATTTACTGTCAATGATTTATCAATTTTATAAGTATGTGAGCACTTCTGAGTAACTACCACTTATGGGAGACAAAGCTTTGCCTTTATGAAATTCAACATCTACGTGGTGTGACTATATACACTACAGGAACTATGTCTTTATCTATTTATTCGTCTACTTAATATATACACCAAACTTATAGCTGGCCAAGCTGCTGAATAAATCATCAAAATAAAGTATGACTTACTGTAGCAGTTTTAAAACACATTTTGAAATATATAGCAGTGAATAAGAATAACAAGGAAATGTTCTGCTGACTTTGAGAGAAAATATTGCATTTTGTTCTTCTTCACATTCTCAAGAGCAACTAGCCTTGCCTTATACATAGTAGATGCTCAATAAACATATGGTGGATGAATTCCTGACCATATAGACACAGAGGGGCACGTAACATGAATTATGGAATAGAAACACAGGAGATTGAGAGAGGATGGTAAAAAGTCTGTTTTGCAGTGATTTCTCATTAATGAGGATGCTAGCCCTCTACTGACTACTTAGCAGGAGACCATATGATCTGCTCTCTGCAGCCAGCTTATTGATTATGTGGGTCAATGTAATCTGATGCATAAAGAACCGAGAAAGTGGAAGGTGGCATTTTCCTAGATAAATGGTAAGAAGCAGCTCGTTTACATTTTCATGCACTAAGGCTCAGTAGCTCCCACATAGAGTTGAATTATTCATAAAAGCAATCCTAAAACTGACAATTCCTTCTTTATTAATAGATATGATCCTAGCAAAAGATTAGATTAAAAAAATGCACGAGGACATCTTAAAGATAGAATCTGTAGGAGCATGAAGTAAAAGCTGCTTTTCCCTTTTTTATTTAGACTATCTGTGTTGTACACACACATATCAGGGTGTAGTTCTACGCTCTTAGATTATGGTGGTCCTTAGTTTCTATCTTCCTAGATACCCAACACCTAACCATTTTACTGCTAGTTAGTGCCCACACTAAATGCAAGTCAAAGTGATTAGCTCTGAGAAAAAACCAACAATAAAACAACATCCTCAATGCAAAACTTCCAAACTGACTGACCAACTAACAAAATCCCAGAAAAACAAATCCAAAATGCCAACACTTAATCCATAAAACAAATAAAAAATATTATTGAAGAGAATGAAACTATTGGATAAAAAAGAAGTTTGCATTAAATGACAGTTTTAGTATCTCCAGCAGAGTTCCTAACACAAACTCGGCACTCATAAATTGCTAGTTTCTTTTCTTTCAGCCCAGGAGAGAATGTGAAATGTGCAGTGTTACCTGCCAGAGAGGGTCTTTCTGCTCAGGGAAGAGCTCAAAGTACTTGTGGGCTAGTTGCACTGGAGGCAGAGTTTGCAATTTCAGGTTGGTCCAGCTCTGTGCGAAGTTGGCCAAGTTCACAAAGGTGTACAGCCCTAGGCGGTCATTCCCATAGTTTGACAAATGGGTCATGAAAATGCTGATCTGAAAAATAAATAAAAATGACCATAAATATCATACGCATATGCTCAAAAGTGGCATAGAAGCTCTAGGAAGTACTTCACCTAAACGCTGAATTTCATGAGAAGTACAATTATCATTTCAGGTGGGGTGTTATGGACGGAATTGTGTACACCTCACCCACATTCATATGTTGAAACTGTAACTCCCAATGTGACTGTATTCAAAGATAGGTTCTTTAAGGAGGTACTTAAGCTTAAGTGAAGTCATAAAGGTGGGACCCTAATCTGATAATTCTGATGCCCTTATAAAAACAGACAACACAGTGCATTCCCTCCCTCTCTCTTTCTCTTTCTCCCTCTCTCTCTGTCTCTTTCTTTCTCTATCCCTCCCCCGTGCAATGCACAGAAAAGAGGCCAATTGGGAACACAGCCAGAGGGTGGCTGTCTTTAAGTCAGGAAGAGAAGTCTCACCGGAAACTGAATTTTCTGGCACCTCGATCACGGACTTCTAGCCTCCAGAACTGTGAGAAAATAAATGTCCGTTGTTTAAACCACCCGGTCTGTGGTGTCTTATTATGGCAGCTTGCAAAGACTAATACAGGTAGAAAGCCACACATTTGATTTCTATTTCAAAGTCACTCTTAAGCTCACTCTTAAAATAAAAATTGAAATTGGGATTGGCATCCCCTCACTGCCCATTAAAAGTATAGTATTACTTTACATATCAGTTTTTTCCCCCATTGTGGAATCAAAACTATCAAATCCAATAATCTAATAACTCCCAACCTAGAGAAAAACCAGAATTAGACCAGTTCTAAAATTTAAAAAACTGTTCCAGACCTTTTTTGGTATAGATATGTATACAGGTTGAAATGAAATCAAACTCAAGAAAACTTGTTTGTTTTTATTTTGTGTGTGTGTGTGTGGTCTAATGACTCATGAGTATGAAACGTACAGTGTGGGGAATACAGTCAATAAATATTTAATATTTTTGTATGGTGATAGACGGTAACTAGACTTATCATGGTGGTCATTTTTAAATGTATAGAAATAATGAATCAATATATTGTGAACCAGGAACTAATATAGTGTGGTAGGCCAATTATACCTCAAAAACAAACAAACAAACAAATATACAAACTCATAGAAAAAGAGATCAGATCTGTGGCTACCAGAGCCGGTGGCGGGTAGTGGGTACTGGGGGAGGGGGAATTGGATGAAGGCAGTCAAAAGGTACAACCTTCCAGTTACAAGCTAAATAACTATGAGGGATGTGATGCACAATATGATAAAGATAATGAAAACTGCTCTATGTTATATATGAAAGTTGGTAAGAGAGGAAATTCTAAGTTCTCATCATAAGGAGAAAATATTTCTTTGCTAATTTCTTTTTTTTTTTTTTTTTTTTTTGCGGTACGCGGGCCTCTCACTGTTGTGGCCTCTCCCGTTGTGGAGCACAGGCTCTGGACGCGCAGGCTCAGTGGCCATGGCTCATGGGCCCAGCCGCTCCGCGGCATGTGGGATCTTCCCGGACTGGGGCACGAACCCGTGTCCCCTGCACCGGCAGGCGGACTCTCAACCACTGCGCCTCCAGGGAAGCCCTCTAATTTCTTTAATCCTGTATCTGTATAAAATGATGGATGGTCACTAAACTTATTGTGGTCATCATTTCATAATGTATGTTAAGTCAAATCATTGTGCTGTACACCTTAAACTTATACACTGCTGTATGTCAATTATATCTCAATAAAACTAGAAGAAAAAAATAATAGAGCATAAGAATTAAAAAAAACAACACTGTGATAAGGTAGTGTAAGTCAAAGGTATCAGGTTCATGGAATGCCCTTTACTAGAATGCTGAAAAGGATCCTCCGAGGAAAGTCCATTAAGATGATTAAAGATACTCCTCACCAAGGTTGAAGGTGGGGAAGAGAGTGGGAGAACTTGGCCTATTCCCCATAAATATCACCTAAAAAGTATATAGCGCTTACTATGTTCTAGGCATAAATCTAAGCCCTTTACTTGTATGAAATGATTAAGTCCTCACAACAATCTTATAAGGTAGGTACAGTTATTGTCCCCTTCTACAGATGAAGAAACTGAGGCACAGTGAAATAATTTGTTCAAGTTTCACATCTAGTCAATGGCAGAGCAGAATTTAAAACCTAGGCAAATCTGACACATGATATATCTGAAACCTTCACCCAAATAGTTTTATGTATAGAGTTTGACATCCATCATTGTTTTCCATTAGCCGTTTTGAAAATAAAAGACAAAGAATATCTATTTATAGAAGAAAGTGGAAAATTTATGTATTATCTTGGCAACTTAAAGTCTTTTTTTTTTAAATCAGAATGACAGAACATAAATTATTTTTGGAATCTTACATGAAAACTTTTCAGACAACGATTTATAATATTTGAAAAGAATTTTACTGACAGACTGCAAATTTATCTTTGAAGGCAGTATCACTCCTATCATATTTCCAGTCCATTTCCACCCCCCCTCCCCAGGGTATATTCAAAGCTTTTTATTCTGAAGGTCCAAAAAAGAGAAAAGCTATTTTAAAGAATATTCTTTACGTAGCTTGTTTGGATAGAAATTTAAATTAAAGCCCTCAAATGCTAGTTGATACAATGATCTTAAGATTCATGTGGAATCACTTGAACAGGCTCAGGGTAACTATGTCACTGATTTTTACATTGGCCAAACTCTCCCTCACTCTTAAGCTCTTTTTCTTCTTTTCAAATAGGAAGTGCCCGCTTGGCAGGACTTTAATTATAGAGTTTTTAGAATTTAACATAGTATCATACTTGATGACCATATAATTGCTATCGTTGTCATGAGAACTTCTTTGCAATCACCACAAAATAATATGCATTTGATCCCAATAAGTATGCATTTATCTCATGTTGCTACTGTAATTAAGAAATAAGACAGTGTAAGCCGTGTTCTCCATGATAATTATAGTTTCTTGGGACTGAAAAACCCGGCTAGCACCTGAATGCCTGAAGAAGTACAGTAACGTCCTAGAAATCTGCCACCTGCCCTCTAGCACTGTCATTTTAAGATGGAACTTTAAGGCACCTGTAAGTGTCTAAAATCTGACAAAATTGTAAATAAAAATACTACTTGAAGAATACTGTAAAAATTATTTTTATATCATGGGCAGATGTATACCATTTTGTTAGGGTATTGCCATAATGCTTCTAAATGATTTTGTGGCCCACTAATTCTAAGTCATTTATCCAGAATCTCTTTAGGAGAACAAGCCTTGCTTTCTGAAGGAAGTATAACACTGATGCAGGGCAAACGGAAAATCCACCTTTGGAAGAAAACAGGGTCTGGAGATGTTGCATGGTTCTAAGCTGAGGCATGCTTCTGCATTTAAATGTTCCTTTGCCAAGAAAAAAGATGAGCACCCTGGCCACAGCAGTTGAAATCACTGTGTACAGGGTAGCATGTGTACATGCTTTACTGGTTAGAAATATATTAGTGCTGGTACATGGTCAATTGACTGCACTTTCAGAAGAAAGATTCTGCAAGCACAGCTTAACTGTGCATATCTGACTTGCTAAAGGCAGCTATTGTGCAGACAGAACATTTTAGTTTTAGTATTTCTGGCCACATGGCTTGTTTATAAAAAGAAAAAGCAAAACCTATTCAGAGAGTGTAGGAAGAATAAGACAAATTAAGAATGGATGTGGTTTGAAGCATAAATAAGGGAAGTGGAAAGAAATGCAGTATGAAATATTTACAAATAATTTTTCACAGACATAGTATATTGCTATTATTTTTTATATGACAGTGTACGTTCCCCCACTTATTCTGTGCTATTATATATTTATTTATTTTGATTGTTATTTCCTTAAGGATACAGTAAGACTATTCTGGCTCAATACTCCCCAAAGCATCATCTAGAAAAGGTATGTCTGTGCTACATTGGTGCAAATGGTTTGCAGATGCAAACCCACTGTACCTTGAAATATTGCAGCTCAGAGATCTGCATGGATTCAGACAAGCAGCAGTTTACCTCTCACATGATAAAGATGGGCAATGACACCATGTTTGATGGATGAGTTTAAGAATAAGATATAAAATGCTAATGTCAGCAGGCCACCTGCAACAGGCCTTCCAGAGGGGTCACCGAGGTCGGGCTTCTAACACCAAGCTGGCCTCTGGGCTGCCCGCCACCTTGTCATTGATGCTGCTACATATGCCCCCTCCTCAACTCTCAACGCTCTCAACTCCATTATAACCGAACAAGAAACAAATCTACATTTTACCTTTTACCTGTTGTAAAAATTAAAAACCAATCTTGAAGGCACTCTCATAGTCTAATTATTCATTAAAAATATATAACAGCATTTCTCAATGTCAGATGCAATATGCATGCACTAAATTTAGGAAGATCATTTACCTGTGGAATAAATCCATTTAATGATATGTCTAGAGTCCAAGGAAAAAGGAGGTTTTAAATAAAGTGATGTATAAGTCTTGATAATAGGGAATTGCATAAAAATAATGGAACTCTAAGGATAATCTTTAAATGTGGGTAAAAGCACTGCCTGTTGTAGAGACAAACAGGATAGTATCAATATTATGTAAATGTGGGCAAGTGGCTGTTCTGAGTCTTTAGCTGCAAGTCATACAATTGTTTTGTATAGCATTTTACTTTGCCTCTCTTACTAAGTAGAAAGGATAAAGGAAAAAGGGAAAAATAAAATAAAAAACAAAGGTTTTATTTTATCCAGAAAATGAAGCATCAACCCTCTCTAAATTGAGCTAAAATATTTTCAGACTGCCAATACCAGAATAATTTTCTGGCTTTTCCTACTTTTATGACAAGCACAATGTCATTGTAAATTGTATGGATATTAATATCCATAACCAGAATATCAAGTATAGTATCTTAAATTAGAATTTAAAATCTTTTTAGAGCATGTATTCTTATTTAAAGTACACATTAAAATCTGGATATCAGTTCTGTGCCTTATAGTGCCTCTAAAAATGAAATCATTTACAGAGTTGTTGGATACATAGCTCATAGGAAAAACACGTTACTATAACAAATACAGAAACAATAGCTTTGCAGAGAAAGAAGAGATGCACTCTGTTTTAAGGCAGCTTGCCCTGTGCTCATGACACAGCACAGAACTTTTCAAGATAAACATTAAATATTAGCAGTTAGTTTCCATTTTTGCCTCTGTGGCTCTGTCAGTGTACTGCTTTTCAGAAAGAGTCCATTGTGTCTAAAAATATGTCCATTAGTTTGTTAAATTATTGATTAGGCTTTTAGTTCTCATAAAATGTGAAGATAGATAGAAAAAAGGGGAAGGCATCTTTGATGGCTCATCTTATGTGCTTTGGCATCATACTCATATTTTTCCTATAAAAGGCAATTTTATGTCTTCATTTTTTCTGAATATAGGCTGGAACCATGCAAAAGATACTAAGAGTCAGATTATGCTTAACATTACCAATTTGTATGCCAGTACATTTCCAGATTTAAACACCAATGACGTAATTGTTGTGAAATAATTAGAGGCCCCCCTAGTACTATATTTTGGTCCTGGGCAACTAATAAGTTGGTATATGCATACATCTATGTCCTCAGATGCCAAAAGTAAGGAATATTTGCCCAAACCTAATATAATTATATTACTCTGCCACTCAATCTAAAACCCATCATTAGACTGGAATTCACTATTGAGATATACAAGTTTATTTTTTAAAAAATGTATCATATATTGAATGATTGGTCAATGACTGATCTTTTTTAAACACATGATGTTTTTGAATCTTAATGTAAATTTATTTAATAACTTTGCCATGGGATTTTATGTTCATTTTTGTTGTATTGATTAGGTACTAAGAACTCATACTAATTTTTAAAGAAAAGGAAATTAAGATCAAAGGGTTTAAGTGATCTTTCTGAGACTATAGGGGAAATCCTAGCAAATCAGTGCTCAAAGTTGGGCGTGTGAGTTCAGAATCAGTGCTCTCTCACATCCAGTGTTCTGCCAGAGACTTTGGCAGCAAGTTCATCTAACTTCTATTTTCTGCTTTTCCTCCTTCTATTATTTTAATTACCTGGTAGATTTTATTTGTAACAATATTAGGTTAAAACTAATATTTCTTTGTGTACTTTTCCTAGAATTGAGCCAACATAAAATTTCACTTATGTATTAAAATTTTTTAGAAGTATAAGAAATAAAAGTCAATATTTATATTTCTATATACATACATTTCAACTGATTATTGACTCTGAACATTTCAAGATAATTCACGCTGAAGAGAGAAATGGTTATTTCATTTGCAAAGATTAGCATATTTCTTCTTTTTTTTTTTTTGCGGTACGCGGGCCTCTCACTGTTGTGGCCTCTCCCGTTGCGGAGCACAGGCTCCGGACGCGCAGGCTCAGCGGCCGTGGCTCACGGGCCCAGCCGCTCCGCGGCATGTGGGATCTTCCCGAAACGGGGCACGAACCCGCGTCTCCTGCATCGGCAGGCGGACTCTCAACCACTGCGCCACCAGGGAAGCCCTAGCATATTTCTTAATATAAATGTGTTATAGAAAGTAAAAGTAACTCCAACCTTCCAATCTTAAAGAAACATGTTTGATTTTAACAGACCCTTCAAGATATATCCCTCTAAGAACTACTCTTAGAAGGAGAAAGAAAAAGGAGGAGGAGAAGAAAGGAATAAAGAATGGAAAGAAAGAAGGAAGGAAGGAAGGAAGGGAGGGAGTGAGGGGGGGGGGGGGGAGGGAGGGAGGGAGGGAAGAAGGCAGGTGGGCAGGAAGGAAGCGAACAAAAGGAAGAAAGAGAAGCAAAGAATAGCTCCACAATCAAACATATCTCACCATCTGTAGGGCAGATGGACAGGAAAAAAGTAGGAATGATTTAGTTCATGGCTTTAAATCTCTACTGAGGAAACTGAACTCTACTGAATCTATTGATTCAACCACTCAGGAAACTTAAGTGAAACTAAACCACTAAGCAGAGGGAGCTCTTTTGCTCCTCATGACTTTCAATGTGGTTTCATGTAAGATGTGCATCACCACAGGCATTTATAAGTACTATTCTTAGTTGATGTTTTAATACCCCACACCCTTGACTATTAAAAGGAAGACTTTTCTTGGCTGTGTAAAAAAAACCCAAAAAAACCCAAACTAAACCTTTTCTCATAAACCAAACTAAACCTTTGTTTTTAATTTGGAGCAGGTTTAATGAAAATAATGCTAATCAAACAGTTTAAAAAACAAAAGAGTAAGTAATTAAAATATTATCCTGGGAGTCTCTATTGCATAAGTCAGAAAATATAGAGAAAGGACTTTGGGTTGCTGTTATAATTCACATTGGTTTGGTTTGCACACAGTGTGACAGTAGCAATGTGAAATTTGGAACCAGAATGTCTGGGTTTGAGGACTGTCTCTGCCTTACCATATCAATTAATTTCTCTGAATCTCTGACTTTTCTACTGTAAATGGAAACAATACCTTACTTTACAGTTCTATGTGATGCTCCAATGAGTTGGGGAATTCCAAAATATTTTGTAAAATGAAAAACATTGTATAAAATTTATCATCATTATGCACATTCAATTAAGGTAACTATGGAGTAGTTAACATATCAAATATAATTTTAAATCAGTTGATATATATCTCAGCGATAATAATATCTTTTGGAAGCAAAGTCGGTGTTTCTTTGTTCCGCTGAAATAACTGCATACATGCTGCTTATGATAATTACTGTGATTTCTAGTCAAAACAGAAAATGTTGGGTATATTTACACCAGAGTAAAAATCACTGAGTTTGATACCTAATATATGAAGCTCTTTTGTAGTCTTCCTGTAATTTCTTAATAAATGCAAGTTTTATCCCCCAGAATCACCTCTGACAGCTGAAGTTAAAAATCAGTATAGGAGGAGATTGTTAAATGGAATCCTTTGTTTCATTTCAAAAAGTGCCATGAGGAGATTTTAGAGACAGGACTCAAGGGTGTTGGTGCCATGAGCCGATGTCTGCTTTGCTTTACCCCATGCACCCTAAATCAAAGAGCAACTCCAGCCCTCTCCCCTGCCCTTAAAGGCACTCACCGCTTGCCATATTATGTATCTGTTTGGTTATTTATTGTTTCCACACTCCCATGTTAGAATGTAAGCTCCCTGTGTCTAGACACTCTACTGCTGCTATATCCTCAGGGTTTGTAAGAAGTTTGGCAATACTAGGCACACAACAAATATTTATTGAATAAACAAATGAATCCTTGGTACCATACACTTCTTTTGCTAGTAGAAAATGTGAAATAACTTAATTGCTTTCCAATTATTCCCATATTCTAAAGATGTGAGGGGAAAACCAAAACATTCTATCCTCAATCCCTGAAAACAGCTGGCATTCAACAAGATACAATGAACTGCTAAATTACATTTTTTTATTTGTGTTTTCCATTTCCATTATCAGACTAAATGCAACAGAAGTTCCATTCTGCATCTGATTATTTACCAGTGTCCCAGTTTTTCAGTCATAATATTTGGTTAGTGAATTATTAACAAATCAGGACTGTTTTGATTCAAGACCAACTAGAGTGTAAACACTGATCCTCCTGAATAAAGAAGTTGGGCAGTGATTTCGTCAAAGCAGCTGGAAATAGGGCAGCTGTTCTAATGGAGAACAGAAGGCTCCTGCTCTATTTCAGTGAGTAGGAGCTTAACTCTCCATTTTTCTTGTACATTAATAGAGGCCTAAGTCATTAAAAGGCAACACATGCTCACAACCACATTGTTATTGCATATATTTGTGTTTCTCCTGCTTCAATAGTCAAGTCAGAACTGAGATTTTAGATGTGACAGTAATTGCCTTTTAGAATGCCCTAATTTTGAACAAAGATCTACCATTTTACACAAACTACCAAAGCTGCTTTCCATCTGAGCTACTTAGCACTACTCTCTTTTCAAGAAAAGAAATCTCCTTTCCAACCATGTTGCAATGATGCCACATAAAAGTCACTGAAGTGCAAATTCATAACCCCGGGAATAATCACGGGCAGTTCAGCCCCTGGGTAGAGAAAACATGTCCCTTAGTGATTGGTGTAAGCTGCACTAACAGCCTCAGAGTTCAACAGGTTTCAGGGGGAAAAAAAGTAATTTTTATTTATTCAAACAATCAACCAACTGACAAATATTTATCAAATGCCTACTAAGTGCCAGTCTATTAGGAACTGGAGATATAATTGTGAATAAATTATGAATAGCTTTTGCCTAAAGGAGTCTAGGATTAAGTGTTGATATAGAAAAGAACATAGCAGATTATAATACAATGTGAAGTGGAAATTCCCTGCTCTACGACATCACCCAGATGCAGGCAGTTGGGCATTGATCTAAGACTTGTGGAAGGCTTCTTGAAAAAAAAAAAAAAGAACTTTGGAGCTAAGATCTGAAAAGTGATGAGTTAGGGACACTTCAGGTGAGAGGATAGGTTGGAGCAGAAGTGGGTGACATGAGGCTGAGGTCATGTGTTAGAAGAAGGAACTGTGTATGTGAAAGGCAGTTGGTGAAAGTTTACATTCCAGAAACTAAAAATGCAATGTAGTCCATGCAAGGGGGTAAGGTAGCAAGAGAAAAGAAAAGACCAGTCATATCAATCTTTTAAATTCTTGAAGGGTTTGGGCTTTAATCCTAAGAACAATGGAGAAACACTGACAGATTTTGCGTAGGGGTGAGAGGTAGTCAGATATGCATTTTAGGAAATATATCCTGAGTGCCTTATGAAAAAGGGTGAAGACTGGAGGTCAGGAGTCATTTAGGAGGTTTTTCTAGGCATATGATTGGGAGATAATGATGACCTGGCCAGTCGCCATGGGAAAGGAGAGAAATTAAATAGATTTCAGTGATATTAAGATAATCAATCTCCAGCAGTGATGTCAGCAATGTGGCGGAATAAGATGCCCCTTATTTGTGTCTTTCCTTCAGACAGTAACAATCTGGCATACATCCATGGACCAAAGTGCCTTTGAGAGAGCTGTGGAATCCAGCATCACATGCCAAGGGACCTAGAAGAAGGAGTCTATCCCACGTGTGTGTGTGTGTGTGTGTGTGTTGGTGGGGGGACAGTAATAGGCATACAGACCTCAGTCCCAGCTGTGGTCCCTGCAGTGGCCTATGAACTGAGTCTGGCCCCTCTTGGATTTGGTCCAGGGGCCCCTGGAGAACATTGTCTTAGACAATCACCCATTGATGAGAGAGCCCTTGTGGAAGTCCAGATTCCAGTGGAGAATTTCCAGCACATCACCGTTAGAGAGAAAAAAAAAATGAGTTTGGATGCATTGGAGAGGGTAAGAGGAAGAGTTTGAGTTTACCTCACATCACCTTTCCCCCAAGACAGCATAGCTCAGGGCCAAGAGACATTTTCTCAACCCATGATTTCTCCTGAGGGGGAAAGTGAAAGCTTGTGAAGGAGCACCCAGCGTCCTCAGCTATGCAGGGTGCTGCCAAAGAGGCTACGTGTCTCTCACTCCATCCAGCATGCTGAGTCATGAGCTGTATGATTGGGAGGTGGGAAGAGGCTGGGAGAGCAGCAGATAAGACTCTCAGAGGGATTCAAAGGTTGTGGATCCTACTAACTGCTTCTCAGACTACATCAAGAAGGCCATCCAGAAGCCTCTGGGCATGACTGTCTGCAGATTCCCCCAAATGGCCTACAGGAAACCCCAGAGCCCTGCACGTCTCACCCACACACACTTCTACCCTGTGGCCGGCTCTCAGTGCACGCTCCAAGGGCAGCAAGAGCCTCGGCAGACAACTAATGAACACGCACAGGGAACCAAGCAGACTTGGTGGCCTATTAAGAGACTACAAATTTCAGCCTTAGCTCCACCCCTGGGAAAGCAAAAGGGAGACTGTCAGAAGCCATGCTGGTACGTTACAGGATCAAGAGAAGGCATACAATTAAGAACTCTCTCAAAAGAGAGAAGAAGTGTGGAGAAAGTGTATTTAAGAAGGACTGAGAAAACCTCAGAATCTCTAGCAGGGCTGAACGAAGGTATTTCTCTCCCCAAGTCAGTTACTAAAGACTGCAGGAGGTGATCACTACTTCAAATGTGAAGATGCAGATGCAAAAGACTTCAAAGAACATGAAAACTCAAGGAAACACCAGAGGATCACAGTAATCTTCCAGTAACTGACCCCAAAGACATGGAGGTCATGGGATATTATTCAGCCCTGAGAAAGGAGGAAATCCTGCAATTTAAAACAATGGATGGACTTCATGGGCATTCTGCTAAGTGAAATAAGGTAAACAGATAGACAAATACTATATGATATCACTTATATGTGGAATCTAAAAAAATCTAAAAAAGTCAAACTCATAGTAACAGAGAGTAAAATGGTGGTTACCAGGGGCTCTGAGGTGGGAGAAATGGGGAGATGTTGGTCAAAGGATACAAACTTCCAGCTGTAAGAGGAATAAATTCTGAGGATCTAATGGACAGCATAGTGATTATAGCTAACAGTACCATACCATATACTCTATTATATACTCAAAAGTTGCCAAGAGAGCAAATCCTAATTGTTCTCACCGCACACACACATGCACTCACATGTGCATGCACACACACACACACACATACACAATGATAATTATGTGAGGTGATGGAGGTGTTAACTAACCTTACAGTGGTAATCATTTTGTGATGTATGTGTATCAGATCACCTTGTTGTACATCTTAAACTTACACAATATGTCAATTATATCTCTATAAAGATGGAAAAAATAATGACTCTCTAATGATCTGTGTTTGATCATATGTGAAAAGTGAAACAAAGAAGCGATCAAAGATGACACTCAGTTTTCTGGCTTAGGTAACTGGATGGATATTGGAACAATTTTACCAAAATAGGAAGCAATAGAGGAATGAATAGAAGAAAAGATTGAGAAACAAAAGCTCTAAAACAGTGGCTATGGAGAACCAGACAGAAAGTTAAAAAGGGAAGCACAGGCTCTTGCTATGGCTACTCTGAGGGGTCTGTTGATATCACATACATTTACAGAGACTCCAAGCTGTATGATATTCTGCAGTATTTTGTCAGTTAGAAGCCAGCTATAGATCTGAAGGGGGCAGACAGTTGAATTCTTCCAGAATTGGGGATTTGCCAATGTAATGGAATGGAAGAGAAGTGGGACAAGGGGTTTCTTAGTAATGACTGGCAGACAGAGATTGAAATTATCTCAAAGTATTTTCTGTAAATTAACAATATTTTCAATCTTTTAAAGTATATTTTTATATTTTAAACTACTCACTTTATAGATACACAATGTCATAAGGAATGGGAAGGAAGAATTCTGAATACTCTGGTACAGGTATCTGCACTGTATATGAAACAGTACAGTGTTATTTGAAAGTAATCACAAGTTAGTTAAAAATGTATATTGCAAACTCTAGGGCCACCACTAAAAATCTTTTTAAAAGAAATATAATTGACTTGCTAAAAGAGGAAATCAAATGGAGTCATTTAAAATGTTCAATTAGGGCTTCCCTGGTGGCGCAGTGGTTGAGAGTCCTCCTGCCGATGCAGGAGACGTGGGTTCGTGCCCCGGTCTGGGAAGATCCCACATGCCATGGAGCGGCTGGGCCCGTGAGCCATGGCTGCTGAGCCTGTACGTCCGGAGCCTGTGCTCCGCAGCGGGAGAGGCCACAACAGTGAGAGGCCTACGTACCGCAAAAAAAAAAAAGTTCAATTAAAACCAGCAAAGACCAAAAAAGAAAGGGGGGCAAGAGCAAATGCAACAAATAGAAAACAGTTATAACATGGTAGATACTAATCCAACTATCAATAATCCCATTAATTGTAGATGTTCTAAATCCAACAATTAAAGATAGAGATTATAAGAATGGATTAAAAAAACAAGACTCTATATGTTGTCTACAAGAAACCCACTTTAAATATGACTCAACCAGGTTAAAAGTAGAAGGATGGAGAAAAATATGTTAAAAAAACAAGACTCGGGCTTCCCTGGTGGCGCAGTGGTTGAGGGTCCGCCTGCCGATGCAGGGGACGCAGGTTCGTGCCCCAGTCCGGGAGGATCCCACGTGCTGCGGAGCGGCTGGGCCCGTGAGCCATGGCTGCTGAGCCTGCGCGTCCGGAGCCTGTGCTCCGCAACGGGAGAGGCCACAGCGGTGAGAGGCCCGCGTACAGCAAAAAAAAAAAAAAAAAAAAAAAAAACAAGACTCTATATGTTGTCTACAAGAAACCCACTTTAAATGACTCAACCAGGTTAAAAGTAGAAAGATGGAGAAAAATATGTCATGCTGACATAAAACAAAGAAAGCTAGAGAACCTATTTTTATTTTAGAAAAGTTGGCTCCAGAACAAGAAGGATTTCATGAATAAAGAGTACATACATTGCCAAGAACAGACACCAGACTTTGCACACTCACACATATACTCTTCACACACACACATGTGCAGGTACACTCATGCACATATGCGCTCAGACATATTCACTTGCACATCCATATGTAGGATGTGCACATCCATATGTAGACTTGTGTGCACACCTACACAAACTCCAAACTACTGGGGAGACAAGCAGACACAGTCAACATTGGGAGAAGGAAAAATCTTTGGGTTTAAAATCACAACTTTCAACTTAAAATATTTATAATGTTCTTATAACTAAAAGTGGCCAGAGAGTTATGGATTCTGGTTAAGATAGTCTGATTGAATCCCCTACCCTGCAGGAAGCAAGGTTCAATGTAGCACATGTAGAGTTCTTATATAATAATCTTATTATATAATCATGTTTTCCAATAATAGTTCTTAAATAGCTCACAGTGATATGGTACCTTTAAAATTATTTTATCTAAACACTTTAACATAGGTAATGCTTATATCTACTTTAAAACTTGCTTTAACATGGGTTAAATCAATATCCATTTATAATATTGATTTGAATTAACTTTTTTTTTTTTTTTTTTTTTTTTTTTTTTTTTGCGGTACGTGGGCCCCTCACTGCTGTGGTCTCTCCCGTTGTGGAGTACAGGCTCCACGGCATGCGGGATCCTCCCGGACCGGGGCACGAACCCATGTCCCCTGCATCAGCAGGTGGACTCTCAACCACTGCGCCACCAGGGAAGCCCTGAATTAACTTTTTTTTTTTTTAAATTTATTTATTTATGGCTGTGTTGGGTCTTCGTTTCTATGCAAGGGCTTTCTCTAGTTGTGGCAAGCGGGAGCCACTCTTCATCACGTTGAGCAGGCCCCTCACTCTCGCTGCCTCTCTTGTTCTCTGCGGAGCACAGGCTCCAGATGCGCAGGCTCAGTAATTGTGGCTCACGGGCCCAGTTGCTCTGCGGCATGTGGGATCTTCCCAGACCAGGGCTCGAACCCGTGTCCCCTGCATTGGCAGGCAGATTCTCAACCACTGCGCCACCAGGGAAGCCCCTGAATTAACTTTTAAGAGGTATTGTTTCTCATTTAAAAGTATCTGTGGGTTTTTTTTTTTCTTTGTTGCCTTTTAGTAAAGAAGTCTTGTAAAGGATACGAATGGTGTTCCACCTAACGCTAAACGAAGAATATTAGAATAACTCCTCTATTGAAACATCATGATTGACAAATAATATCAAAACACATATTTAAAAACAGGGGTACTGAAATTTTGATTAAAGTGAGCCAGGCAGCTAAAATGACCCTACTGTGTGATAGTCATCTCAGTGACTTGTGACCTTTATGGTTTTGCAATGGTCAGATATGAAGAAAAAATTATCTTTTCATTTCACCATTATTTAAACTTCTGTCTACCATTTTCCTGTTTTCTGCTTTATATTGTATGCTGATATAACTATGCATTTTGCTGGCCTCAGTCTTTTTATTGAACTAGAAAAATGTCCTATAATTTCCAAACTGTCAAAATCTGATCTGCATGCCGGAAGGCTATATTTTTAAATACATGAATAGCCTTGTGAACAAAAACATTCCTGTCAATTGTGCATTTCTCAGTACCAAAACAGCTCCATCCTTGGTTACCTGTCACAGCAGTTCTTTGAGATTTGAGTGTTTAACATGTATCATCTCCTGACAGTCTACCATTACAGATCACAATCTGCTATTACAGATTAAAAAGTATAGTCCATTCACTGCTGTTGGATCTCCTGGAGCACTTGGATCTGGTAACTCAACAAGCAGCTGCAGTAACACAAAAGGATTGCTGAAACAGAGATTTTGGACTGACAGAGCACTCATTTTAATAATGACAAATTGTCTCAGAATTCAACACTTTTCATATGCATGACCCTTTTGCTCCTGAAACAAAGTAATTTATGTGCCTGAAAATTGTTCCTGTGCTTTAATTTGGTACTTGTATTGATATACAATACAAGTGTGTTTTTATTTCAGCACATCTGACATAAGAGTTAAATGTTGTCTTTGTAATATTTCTTCAATGAAAGGACAAAGAGGCAACATGTGAATGAAATTTTTTCTCTTCTGTGTTCCCATAGCATTTTGAATATGGCTTTATATGCTTGTTTATTATATTTTAATTAATTAATTATTTTTCCCACCAGATTGTGAGCATATCTGGAGCAGGTAAAATTTTATACATTTCTTTATCTTGGACTCTGCATAGTTCCTGGCATAAGACAGAACAGGAACCACACACTCATATAAATGTAGGGGCCAGCAGTTAAAGTATAATACAATAATTTGGATTTATAAATTTAAGAAAGCAAAACAAAAACAAGATGTACATGATAGAAAGCTCAAATTCACATTCAAGACAATCGGGTGGTGGTGTCAGTATTGACCTAGCGAGCTCATGCTTTGCTCTCTACTCTCCAGTAGATGGCCATGCTTCTTTTCAAGGCTTCATATAAACTTTGCTAATACATTTACATTTTTAAGTAATGGTGAACAATATTCCTCCCAAACAAAACATATCTGTGAATTGAATTTAGGTCATGTGTTGACAGTTTTTTAAACTTTGAAGAAGGTACTCAACAAATATATAAATGGCTAAAAGCAGGGCATCAAAAGTTATATATTTCATAGACCAATCATTTTGAAGCATGGTTTCATTAACCAGTTGTTAGTATTTTAAAATTTATCATTTATTAAAACATACATTTATATTAATTAATAAAACTAATAACTATTCTACAGATAATGAATTTAAAGTCATAAAAATACTTAAAAAAATAAAATGCAAACAAAAAAATAAATAAAATGCAGTACAATTTCTTTTTTGGCTATACAAATTTATAAATCAAGAGCATAAAGAGATAGTTTTCAAATTGAATGAGTGCTTGCAAATTTGAAAAGTTGTTCCTTTAATATAGACCAATCATTTTGAAGCATGGTTTCATTAACCAGTTGTTAGTATTTTAAAATTTATCATTTATTAAAACATACATTTATATTAATTAATAAAACTAATAACTATTCTACAGATAATGAATTTAAAGTCATAAAAATACTTAAAAAAATAAAATGCAAACAAAAAAATAAATAAAATGCAGTACAATTTCTTTTTTGGCTATACAAATTTATAAATCAAGAGCATAAAGAGATAGTTTTCAAATTGAATGAGTGCTTGCAAATTTGAAAAGTTGATTTTCCTTTAATTTAAATATTTTAAGCCACCATATAGTGATCAAACAATCTTTCACTTATCTCCTCATGAATTTCTAAATTTCAGTAATGGGATCTGTGAGGCACACTAAGCAACTGTGTAATATTGTTACAAGTAAAATGAAACTTCCATTGACTTTTCTAAAAAGTGAACCCCAGATATTTTTTCCTTTAAACATCCATATTGAAATTTAGAAAGTCATGAAGAGAGAAGTGAAAGACTGCTTGATCAATATATGGCTACTTAAAATATTCAAATTAAAGAAAAAACAACCTTTTAACTTCTTCAAGTACTCACGCAATTTGAAAATCTCTTTGTGCTCTTAATAAAATTATTATTAAATATAATACTAATATTTTCATGATATCACTATTTAATAGGGAAAAACAGATGTAAAAAGAAAGTATTGAACAATTTCAGCATTTGTCCTAGTTTTATGGAATTATACTTACCTGGAACCGTTGACAATTATTATGTAGAAACAAAATATAATCCAGTGGGGGCTTCCCTGGTGGCGCAGTGGTTGAGAGTCCGCCTGCCGATGTAGAGGACACGGGTTCGTGCCCCGGTCCGGGAAGATCCCACATGCTGCGGAGCGGCTAGGCCTGTGAGCCATGGCCGCTGAGCCTGCGCGTCCGGAGCCTGTGCTCCACAGAGGGAGAGGCCACAACAGTGAGAGGCCTATATATATATATATATATATATATATAATCCAGTGAAAATGTCAACAGAGAAAGAAAGGTAAAAATTATGAAAACAAGCAATGCAAACATGTTATAAGGCTGTTGGATGAACACAACAGATAGCATTTGCTTTGAAAACAGAGAGGAGGTCTTCAGTGTATTGGAACAGTCCAGGAAGAATTCACAAAATAAAAGGAACTTCAATTATACTTTGAATATAAGTAAATTTTGACTATCTCTAGAAGAAAGTGTTTGGTATTATTTCACTTTGGATAGGAAGGAAAGTATGAAAATGGGACCTATAAGGCACACTGGAGAGTGGCAAGTTCTATGAGCTGATGATGTTCCCTTAAAATTTATTCATTGAAGCAATAACCCCCAATATGTCAGAATGTGACTATTTGGAGATATAAACTTTAAAGAAGTGATTACACTAAAATGTGGCCTTTAGTATGGGCCCTAATCCAATCTAGCTGGTGACATTATAAAAAGAAGAAAGTGATACCAAGGATGTATGAGCACAGAGAAAAGACCATGTGAGGACACAGCAAGAAAGTGGCCGTCTGAGAGCCAAGGAGAGAGGCCTCAGGATCGTGGACTTCGTCTCCAGAGCTGTGAGAAAGTAATTGCTATTTAAGCCACCTGGTCTGTAGTATTTTGTTATGGCGTCTCCAGCAAACTAATGAGCACACCATTGTAGTAGGAGTAGAGGATTTATGTAGATAGACAGTGGGATGTAGCTTAGGAAAGCCTGAGGCCAGATGAAAGAGATCATTGAATCAACCAGCGCTGAGAAAGATATTTATGGGGTGATAAGTGAAGGCTTGGGTGGCATATAACATTGGGGGCTTGTTTTACTGTCTTATGTAGCAGAGAAGTATTGGTCCATGCAGCACCCCTACTTCATTCTTGGAATTGAACAAGGAACTGAATGTCCATCAAATTCTTTAGAACGTAGAGACAAGTCCCCGGATTCACTGAGCAACTCTTTGGATGGATGCAGAAAACACTTTCTTGCAGCTATTTACTGTTTTCCTGCAAGTTATTTTCCACCTTGTGTGAAGATTTCACATTGCCAATTCTTGGTGAAGAGAAATATTTGTGACGTGAGCAATTAGGTTGTGAACCTAAACAAGGGAGCGGGTTGTATACTATTGAGTACTGTCTAATTTTTAAAGTTTTATAAACCTCTTACATTTTTGTTTACAGTTTATGGTTTTGCTCATTACCATGTATTTTTTGGTAGAACTAATTTTTTTTTTTTTGCGGTATGCAGGCCTCTCAATGCTGTGGCCTCTCCCGTTGCGGACCACAGGCTCCGGACGCGCAGGCTCAGCGGCCATGGCTCACGGGCCCAGCCGCTCCGCGGCATGTGGGATCTTCCCGGACCGGGGCACAAACTCGTGTCCCCTGCATTGGCAGGCGGACTCTCAACCACTGCGCCACCAGGGAAGCCCAGAAGTAATCATTTTTTCATGGGAAAAATTGATTTCTCTTACTCTTAGATACCATCTGAGGCTTCATTCAATGAGAGAATGAGAAACACGTGATGAAAGATGGAAAGAGAAATCCAGCAGCTTACGTGGCTCTGGATCTTCCATATCTCTGTATCTCCTGCCTGCCTGTTGGCAAATAACAAACAGAAGTTTTGAATATTTTTATGTGAGTACAGAGGTCTTAGACTTATGAACCCCTTACAAACAAAGGAACTCACAGGAGGACTGAGAAAACCAGAAAAGATAAGAGAGAGTTATGCATTTTAGTGAGTATGTGATATTATCTGTCAGATAGGCCTATGTAGGTGCTTTTGAAGAGGTGCATAATAGCAATGAGTCCACTGTGAATTACACTCAGAAAACAACGATGCAGCGACAAGAGGCAAATGTGAAATCAAGTATTCCTAAATGTGCTAAAGTTTGGTTCTCAAAGAATCTGAATTCAAAATCAGTTTCTAGAGGAGAAACCAGGTAATTTATGAATAAAGACTTTTAAGAATATCTGGGTCTAACTTGGTATACTCTAAGAAGCAGCAGCAAACTCTTTGATTGCTGTAAATATTAATGTACTTCAAAAATTAAATGTGATTTTTTAATGTAAAGAAAGAGCTAGATAAATAGAAATTAGCAAATATTGTGACAATGGAATCTGGATTGTTTTGAGAATCATGCAGGAGAACATTTCAAACCTGAGCAAGAAAGAGGTCAGTGCTTAAGTGAGAAGTGTTTAAGGAAACGTCCACCTGCACATACCTCTCTCTAAGGTTTAGTGTCGAGTTTTCGATCAAGTCTAAATTGACATTCAGCTGCAGCTACACAGAAGAGGCTCTGTGATTAAAACTTATAAGCATCTCCTGTCTGCCTGTTGGCACAAAAACAAACCGGCATCCATGTGTAGATCTGTTCCCTAATTATTCTATGAAATCCCAAGCTATCTAGCTGAAGGTAATTTGGCATTTAAAATGCCTGAAAGGTTAGATAATATCTTTGCTCACCTGGAACACATTCAGTTCATTAACTAAAGTAATGAGTTTATTTTCCCTATGCAATTTAACTTTTTCACCTTTTGGACTACAGGTGGGCAAAGGACACATACTTTACCCAGGGATTTCCCACTTGTTATCACTAGGTAATCTCAGGTTTCTTTGATTGCCTTCATTATGATAAAAAGGGAAATAGATTCTTCTCATATAATTGGTTGTCTGGGTCCTAGCAAACCTTCTATTGGAGTTTTCATATTGATTCGGCTGCTCTCTCCCTTATTCATTGCAGCTAGCACTGTCTTAGAATGTAACTACACTCTACTACCAGTGACAAAAATTCCAGGGAGAAATAATACACCTGAGAAATAGAATCAGTTCAGTTTCGCGCTGCTCATTTATTAAGGCTCAAGCTTAAAAGCACTGATTTGCCTCCTCACTGAGTCAGAGGACAGTTGAAGTTTAAAAATGTCTAATCACTAGTACTCACAAAGTAGTGCTTATATTCTAGTCTTTGCAATTGCCCTATAATGCTTATTTAATCGCTGAAGAAGCTGAAACAGAGAGATTACATAACCTACACACATTAACACAGATTGGGCTTAAAACACAAGGAGTTTAGAATTCTCAAACCCTCTTAAACAGTATTCTATGTGCAATGTATCATTTTCTTGTTAATCCATAATTTTTTATTTTTTTTACATTTGATAAAAATTGCCTCCTTAACATGTTTAATTTTTTGGCCTTGTTACTACTTTCCTGATCAATGAGTAGCCCTTGACTTTGGCCCTAAGAAAGACAATTGGTCACTATTTCTTCTGTAGAGATCATGATAGTTTAGGTACTGGATCTTACATCCCATAGTCATTCTGATTTGTTTTCTCATTCTACATTTTTGGTACTTTGGGGATCAGAACAAGTAATTTATTTCTACCTGAAATTTATTTTCCTTTCTTTCTTTCCTTTTCTTTTTTCCTTCCTTCCTTCCCTCTCCCCTTCCTTCCTTCCTTCCCTCCCCCTTCCCCTCCTTCTTTCCTTCCTTTCCACTTTTCTTTCTTTCTTTTTTTCTTTTTCTTACGCCATTTCCACCTCCAGTTCTCATCCACACATCTCTGCTGAGCTACCCCTTCCTCATATTTAGGCAGGCTGGATATTATCATACTTTCTTAAATAACATCCTTTATGGTATAAAATATGCACATCTACATTTTCAAACCATAGATTTTTATATCTCAAAAAAGCACATATTTTTGAGCAAAAGAACAGCTATCCCTATCCCCGCTATCTCTATCCCCTTTGCCACCAAAGTGAATAGTTCAATTTGTAGTCCTTTCTTTGGAAAATGGGGATATTCTTTCAGATTGCCTTTGCAAGATACTTTTAAGTGGCTCATTTTAGTACATTTTACACTAAATGGATTTTGGTCCCATTTACTTTAGACAGGTGATAAACATACACATTATATAACTGGTTATTTCTTATCAAATATTAAGGAGTAGTCAAGGAAGAGAGTAGACTGAAGATGACCTTGAAGAACATACTAAGTCAAATAATAAGACTATGCTGAATGTGATATCTGGCAGGGATAATAAAACCTGTTTTCACTTTAGGTAATAATGTACTTGAAGTTAAGTCATACTTGGAACAAAGCACTAAACTCAAGAGAGGTGCAGCAAAATTGATAATCCTCTTAGAGGTCTACAAAGACCTTTAGAAAATGTCAAAGCAAGCATCAATTATAAATTTCTTTAAAAAATGTCATGTGCTGTCTCTAAATAGAACAGCTGTACCTTCCAGGGAGGTAGACTGCATGAGAAAAAAGCACAGAACTTGATATCAAATGCACCTGTATGTAACTTCCAATTTCATCTTTTTCTAGCTATTGGCCTTGGGGAATTTATTTAGCTTCTTAGAACCTCAGTGACTCCATCTGCAAACTGGGGATAATAATACCCACATCATAAGATTATCGCAAGAAGAAAAGTACTTGGTTCACAGTGAATATTGTGTTTTTGAATGTTCAATCAAAGTACAATAATGACAGAGATGGATCTTAAGAAATCTTGGCACCTTTCTCAAGCTATTCTTTGGAAACTCCAATGCTAAAGCACCAAATCATTTGTCGTTTCATCCACTGACAGTTCTTTTTTTTTTTTTTTTTTTTTTTTTGTACGCAGGCCTCTCACTGGCATGTGGGATCTTCCCGGCCCGGGGCACAAACCTGCGTCCCCTGCATCGGCAGGCGGACTCTCAACCACTGCGCAACCAGGGAAGCCCCACTGACAGTTTTTTTAATCATTGTATAACAAGTATACAAAATTTTTAGTAGTTAAAAACAGAAAGTTCCACTTTCTAAAGTCTCTTGGCATCTCTTTTCGTAGAGTCTGCATTTGTACCATTTTCCAAGTTATAGTTTGGGGGGTAAGAATATTTACAAATCTAATATAGTTTATTGGGAAGACTGTAAGTAGGAATATAAATAAAGTGTTAGAGCACCTTTAAATAAATAACAGCAGTAAGTCAGGGACATTCTGATAAAACTTCATTAACGCACAAAGCCTTGCCTATAGGATCACCTTACAAGTAACGAGACAGTGACTCATTCATGGGAAATGTCCTGAGAGAAGCCCCCAAACACCTTTTCCTCAAGAGTCATCACCACCAATATTTTCAGTAAAATTATGGAAGTTGACTACAATGCAGAAACTTTCCCCCAGCAGAAATAACAGTTGTTATTCCTATCTCAATATAAGAGATAGTTAAGGGCTCCTGCAACTTATTTCCTAATATCTCCAAAGCACGTTATCCTCTTTTTCACTCTTCTTGCTTCTCAGAATAGCGTAGACTAGGCTGGTCACCCAAAGTTAATCCTGTGTACTCTTCGTGGTACTCTCCTCTGTCCTCAGGGCATTTTTCCTATTAATTACCCAAACCCTTCTCCTATTCTAAGACATACTCTTGCAAATTTATTCTACCTACTTTCCATTATCACTTTGCTTACAATCATCTAGTCTCTTTATTCTAAAATCGCCTTCAGAGGAGCTTCAAGATGGTGGAAGAGTAAGACGCGGAGATCACCTTCCTCCCCACAAATACATCAGAAATACATCTACACATGGAACAACTCCTACAGAACACCTACTGAACGCTGGCAGAAGACCTCAGACCTCCCAAAAGGCAAGAAACTCCCCAAGTATCTGGAGACAAAACAATAGGGACGGGACCTGCACCAGTGGGAGGGAGCCATGAAGAAGGAAAGGGTTCCACACACTAGGAGCCCCTTCGTGGGCGGAAACTGCGGGTAGCGGAGGGGGGAAGCTTCGGAGCCGCGGAGCAGAGAACAGCAACAGGGGTGCGGAGGGCAAAGCGGAGAGACTCCCGCACAGAGGATCGGTGCCGACCGGCACTCACCAGCCCGAGAGGCTTGTCTGCTCACCCGCCGGGGCGGGCGGGGCTGGGAGCTGAGGCTCGGGTTTCGGTCGGATGCCGGGAGAGGACTGGCGGCGTGAACACAGCCTGAAGGGGCTAAAAGGGCATGAGACGCTAAGGCTGCTGCTGCCGCCACCAAGAAGCCTGTGTGCGAGCACAGGTCACTATCCACACCCCCCTTCCGGGGAGCCTGTGCAGCCCGCCACTGCCAGGGTCCCGGAATACAGGGACAGCTTCCCCGGGAGAACGCACGGCGCGCCTCAGGCTGGTGCAACGTCACGCTGGCCTCTGCCGCCGCAGGCCCGCCCCGCATCCGTGCCCTTCCCTCCCCATGGCCTGAGTGAGCCGGAGCCCGCGAATCAGCGGCTCCTTTAACCCCGTCCTGTCTGAGCGAAGAACAGACGCCACCCGGCGACCTACAAGCAGAGACGGGGCCAAATCCAAAGCTGAAACCCGGGAGCTGGGCGAACAAAGAAGAGAAAGAGAAATCTCTCCCAGCAGCCTCAGGAGCAGCGGATTAAATCTCCAGAATCAACCTGATGTACCCTGCATCTGTGGAATGCATGAATAGACAACGAATCATCCCAAATTGAGGAGGTGGACTTTGGGAGCAACCATATATATATTTTGTTCCTTTTTCTTTTTTTGTGAGTGTGAACGTGTATGCTTCTGTGTGAGATTTTCTCTGTATAGCTTTGCTTTTACCATTTGTACTAGGGTTCCGTCTGTCATTTTTTGTTTTCTGTATAGTTTTTAGTGTTTGTTATCAGTGGTGGATTTGTGTTTTGGTTTGGCTGCTCTCTTCTTTCTTTCTTTTTTTTAATTACCTTTAAAAATTTTTACTAATTTTTTAATAATTATTTTTTATTATTTAAATAACTATTATTTTCTTCCTTCCTTCCTTCCTTCCTTCCTTCCTTCCTTCCTTCTTCTTTCTTTCTTTCTTTCTTTCTTTCTCTCTCTCTTTCTTTCTTTTCTTTTCTTTTCTTTTTTTCTACCTTTTATTCTGAACCGTGTGGATGACAGGGTCTTGGTGCTCCGGCTGGGCATCAGGACTGTGCCTCTGAGGTGGGAGAGCCGAGTTCATGACATTGGTCCACCAGAGACCTCCCAGCTCCATGTAACATCAAATGGCAAAAATCTCCCAGAGATCTCCATCGCAACGCCAAGACCCAGCTCCAATCAACAACCAGCAAGCTACACTGCTGGACACCCTGTGCCAAACAACTAGCAAGACAGGAACACAACACCACCCATTAGCAGAGAGGTTGCCTAAAATCATAATAAGGTCACAGACACCGCAAAAAATACCCACCAGATGCACACTTGCCCACCAGAAAGACAAGATACAGCTTCATCCACCAGAACACAGGCACCAGTCCCCTCCACCAGGAAGACTACACAACCCACTGAACCAACATGCCACTGGGGGGGCAGACACCAAAAACAACGGGAACTACGAACCTGCAGCCTGTGAAAAGGAGACCCCAAACACAGTAAGTTAAGCAAAATGAGAAGACAGAGAAACACAAAGCAGATGAAGGAGCAAGATAAAAACCCACCAGAACTAACAAGTGAAGAGGAAATAGGCAGTTTACCTGAAAAAGAATTCAGAATAATGATAGTAAAGATGATCCAAACTCTTGGAAATAGAATAGAGAAAATACAAGAAACGTTTAACAAGGACCTAGAAGAACTAAAGAGCAAACAAACAATGATGAACAACACAATAAACGAAATTAAAAATTCTCTAGAAGGAATCAATAGCAGAATAACAGAAGCAGAAGAACGGATAAGTGACCTGGAAGATAAAAAAAAGTAGAAATAACTACTGCAGAGCAGAATAAAGAAAAAAGAATGAAAAGAATTGAGGACAGTCTCAGAGACCTCTGGGACAATATTAAATGCACCAACATTCGAGTTATAGGGGTCCCAGAAGAAGAAGAGAAAAAGAAAGGGACTGAGAAAATATCTGGAGATTATAGTTGAAAACTTCCCTAATATGGGAAAGGAAATAGTTAATCAGGTCCAGGAACTGCAGAGAGTCCCATAGAGGATAAATCCAAGGAGAAACATGCCAAGGCACATATTAATCAAACTATCAAAAATTAAATACAAAGAAAACATATTAAAAACAGCAAGGGAAAGGCAACAAATAACATAAAAGGGATTCCCCATAAGGTTAACAGCTGATCTTTCAGCAGAAACTCTGCGATCCAGAAGGGAGTGGCAGGACATATTTAAAGTGATGAAAGGGAAAAACCTACAAACAAGATTACTC
>NW_006781888.1:312072-335008 GCF_000442215.2 Lipotes vexillifer | reverse complement strand
GCAGGAATCTCATTCAGATTTGGCTGGAGAAATTAAAACCTTTATAGACAAGCAAAAGATAAAAGAATTCATCATCAACAAACCAGCTTTACAACAAATGCTAAAGGAACTTTTCTAGGCAGGAAACACAAGTGAAGGCAAAGACCTACAGTAGCAAACCCAAAACAATTAAGAAAATGGTAATAGGAACATGCATATCGATAATTACCTTAAATGTAAATGGACTAAATGCTGCAATCAAAAGGCAAAGAGTGGCTGACTGGATACAAAAACAAGACCCATAAATATGCTGTCTACAAGAGACCCACTGCAGACCTTGGGACACATACAGACTGAAAGTGAGGGGATGGAAAAAGATATTCCATGCAAATGGAAATCAAAAGAAAGCTGGAGTAGCAATTCTCATATCAGACAAAATAGACTTTAAAGAAAAGACTATTACAAGAGACAAAGAAGGACACTACATAATGATCAAGGGATCAATCCAAGAAAAAGATATAATAATTGTAAATATTTATGCACCCAACATAGGAGCACCTCAATACATAAGGCAAATACTAACAGCCATAAAAGGGGAAATCGACAGTAACACAATCATAGTAGGGGACTTTAACACCCCACTTTCACCAATGGACAGATCATCCAAAATGAAAATAAATAAGGAAACAGAAGCTTTAAATGATACATTACACAAGATGGACTTAATTGATATTTATAGGACATTCCATCACAAAACAACAGAATACACTTTCTTCTCAGGTGCTCATGGAACATTCTCCAGGATAGATCATAGCCTGGGTCACAAGTCAAGCCTTGGTAGAAAATTGAAATTGTATCAAGTATCTTTTCTGACCACAATGCTATGAGACTAGATATCAATTACAGGAAAAAGTCCGTAAGAAATACAAACACATGGAGGCTAAACCATACACTACTTAATAACCAAGAGACCACTGAAGAAATAAAAGAGGAAATCAAAAAATACCTAGAAACAAATGACGATGGAGACACGATGATCCAAAACGTATGGGATGCAGCAAAAGCAGTTCTAAGAGGGAAGTTTATAGCAATACAATGCTACCTTAAGAAACAAAAAACATCTCAAATAAACAATCTAATCTTACACCTAAAGCAATTAGAGAAACAAGAACAAAAAAAACCCCCCAAAGTTAGCAGAAGGAAAGAAATCATAAAGATCAGATCAGAAATAAATGAAAAAGAAATGAAGGAAACGATAGCAAAGATCAATAAAACTAAAAGCTGGTTCATTGAGAAGATAAACAAAACTGATAAACCATTAGCCAGACTCATCAAGAAAAAAAGGGAGAAGACTCAAATTAATAGAATTAGAAATGAAAAAGGAGAAGTAACAATTGACGTTGCAGAAATACAAAGGATCATGAGAAATTACTGCAAGCAACTACTTGCCAATAAAATGGACAACCTGGAAGAAATGGACACATTCTTAGAAAACACAACTCGCCGAGACTGAACCAGGAAGAAATAGGAAATATAAATGACCAATCACAATCAATGAAGTTGAGACTGTCATTAAAAAACCTCCAACAAACAAAAAAGCCCAGGACCAGATGGCTTCACAGGCGAATTCTATCAAACATTTAGAGAAAAGCTAACATCTATCCTTCTAAAACTCTTCCAAAATATAGCAGAGGGAGGAACACTCCCAAACTCATTCTACAAGTCCACCATCACCCTGACACCAAAACCAGACTAATATGTCACAAAGAAAGCAAACTACAGGCCAATATCACTGATGAACATTGATGCAAAAATCCTCAACAAAATACTAGCAAACAGAATCCAACAGCACATTAAAAGTGGGGTTTATTCCAAGAATGGAAGGATTATTCAATATACACAAATCAATCAATGTGATACACCATATTAACAAATTGAAGAATAAAAACCATATGATCATCTCAATAGATGCAGAAAAAGCTTTCAATAAAATTCAAAACCGATTTATGATAAAAACCCTCCAGAAAGTAGGCATAGAGGGAACTTACCTCAACACAGTAAAGGCCATATATGACAAACCCACAGCCAACATCATCCTCAATGGTGAAAAAATGAAAGCATTTTCACTAAGATCAGGAACAAGACAAGGTTGCACAATTTCACCACTATTATTCAACATAGTTTTGGAAGTTTTAGCCACAGCAATCAGAGAAGAAAAAGAAATGAAAGGAATTGAAATCGGAAAAGAAGAAGTAAAGCTGTCACTGTTTGCAGATGACATGATACTATATATAGAGAATCCTAAAGATGTTACCAGAAAACTATTAGAGCTAATCAATGAATCTGGTAAAGTAGCAGGATATAAAATTAATGCACAGAAATCTCTTGCATTCCTAAACACTAATGATGAAAAATCTGAAAGTGAAATTAAGGAAACACTCCCATTTACCATTGCAAGAAAAAAAATAAAATACTTAGGAATAACCGTACCTAAGGAGACAAAAGATCTGTATGCAGAAAACTATAAGACACTGATGAAAGAAATTAAAGATGATACAAACAGATGGAGAGATATACCATGTTCTTGGATTGGAAGAATCAACATTGTGAAAATGACTCTACTTCCCAAAGCAATCTATAGATTCAATGCAATCCCTATCAAACTACCACTGGCATTTTTCACAGAACTAGAACAAAAAATTTCACAATTTGTATGGAAACACAAAAGACCCCGAATAGCCAAAGCAATCTTGAGAACAAAAAAAGGAGCTGGAGGAATCAGGCTGCCTGACTTCAGACTATACTACAAAGCTACAGTAATAAAGACAGTACGGTATTGGCACAAAAACAGAAATACAGATCAAGGGAACAGTATAGAAAGCCCAGAGATAAACCAATGAAAATATGGTCACCTTATTTTTGAAAAAGGAGACCAGAATATACAATGGAGAAAAGACAGCCTCTTCAATAAATGGTGCTGGGAAAACTGGACAGCTACATGTAAAAGAATGAAATTAGAACACTCCCTAATACCATACATAAAAATAAACTATAAATGGATTGAAGACCTAAATGTAAGGCCAGAAACGATAAAACTCTTAGAGGAAAAAATAGGCAGAACGCTCTGTAACATAAATCACAGCAAGATCCGATTTGACCCCCTCCTAGAGAAATGGAAATAAAAACAAAAATAAAGCAATGGGACCTAATGAAACGTAAAAGCTTTTGCATAGCAAAGGAAACCATAAACAAGACGAAAAGACAACCCTCAGAATGGGAGAATATATTTGCAAATGAAGCAACTGACAAAGGGTTAATCTCAAAAATATACAAGCAGCTCATGCAGCTCAATATCAGAAAAACAAACAACCCAATCCAAAAATGGGCAGAAGACTTAAATAGACATTTATCCAAAGAATATATACAGATCGCCAACAAACACATGAGAGAATGCTCAACATCAATAATCATTAGAGAAATGCAAATCAAAAGTACAATGAGATATCATCCTCACACCGGTCAGAATGGCTATCATCCAAAAATCTACAAACAATAAATGCTGGAGAGGGTGTGGAGAAAAGGGAACCCTCTTGCACTGTTGGGGGGAATGTAAACTGATACAGCCACTATGGAGAACAGTATGAAGATTCCTTAAAAAACTAAAAATAGAACTACCATACAACCCAGCAATCCCACTACTGGGCACATACCCTGAGAAAACCATAATTCAAAAAGAGTCATGTACCACAATGTTCATTGCAGCTCTATTTACAATAGCCAGGACATGGAAGCAACTTACCTGTCCATTGACAGATGAATGGATAAAGAAGAAGTGGCATTTATATATATAATGGAATATTACTCAGCCATAAAAAGAAATGAAATTCAGTTATTTGTAGTGAGGTGGACGGACCTAGAGTCTGTCATACAGAGTGAAGTAAGTCAGAAGGACAAAAACAAATACCGTATGTTAACACATATATATGGAATCTAAAAACAAACCAAAAAGATGGTCATGAAGAACCTAGGGGCAGGATGGGAATAAAGACGCAGACCTACTAGAGGATGGACTAGAGGACAGTGTTGACTTTTCCTGTTCCTACAGTGCTCATCTTCTACCAAGAAAACAAACTCAGTTCACACTTGCTTGTTCTCTTTGATTGATTCTTCCTCTCCTCTTGAAAAGTCCTCTGAGTTCTGTATACAATCGTTTCCTTCTCTTTCACTGTGCAATATCCTCTCCTAATACTATAAAAGGTCTTCGATTATTGTCTAAAAGTAAAGGAATCAAAAATACCTTCAAAGCTGAAAAAATTTAATGCCACATTTGCAATCTGAGATGTAGCCCTCTCAGGTTCTTCTCAACTCCTTGTTTGTATCTCCAAGTCAGATTCTCTTCACCATTTCTATCAGTTTAGAATCTTTATGTCATTTGACTATTGAGTCTACCCTGGCACTACTCCTGCTACAAGTTTTTCCTTTCCATTTGCATTTCCATCATTTTAATTTAGAGTCTTTTTCCATGTCTTTGGCTTTATTGCAAGAATCTCCTCCTTGGTCTGAGCTTCCAGCTTTGCCACCATAATTCATTCAGCATCAACCACCACATTATTCACCATAAGGCATATCTTTGTCTTTCTCTCTCAGAACTGTTCACTGCTTTCAGTACCTGTTAATTAAAGTTGAAGCTGCTTCAGTACTGTTTGAGACCCTTTGTGATTTAATCCCAACCAGGTATTGGGATTAAATCACGGGTCCCAGATCAGAATCCCAGGTCTTGACTCTGATACAACTGCATGTCATTGCTGTTTCTCAAACATTTATTCCCCCATATCAGTGTATATACTCTTGTCTATGTGTTCTCCTTTCCAATTTTACTTTTGGAAATTCTAGTCCTTCCTCAGGTTCACCTCCTGAATAATTTTAGCACCCCATCCTTCTCTTACTGCCTATACCACACATTCTGTGTGAGATTTTTTGGTTATACTAGGTGAACCATATGAAATTGCCGTTTTTAGGCCAAAAATGTTTGAGTACAGGCAATTTTACCTGGTGTAACCTAACATTTTCCTCTATTAAGTTAGAAGCTCCTTAAAGGTAGAATTGAGGTCTACCTTTTTTTGAAAATTTCCCAGCATATATTTATATTTATGATTGCTCAGTTAATATTAACTTATTGAATTTATGAGTTGATAATGAATACCATATACATCATTTATAGTTGGGATATATTGTGAATAATTAACTTAGTACTATTAGCCTACTTATATTTTTCTACCCTAATATTTTTTGACATTCTGTGCTTTGAAATATAACACACATACAGAAAGGTACATAATGCATTTTTATAATTAGCTTTGGTATCCAGTTGTGTGAGTTGTCCCAATTTCTTCTTCTCAAAGAGCTGTAAAGTGCTATCCTTCTTTTGTATAAGAATGATGCCTGAGTAAGCAGTAAATTTCACCACCAAGAAATCCCTGTTTCGTATTCACACTACTTAAATTTTTATCATAATGCATTTCACATATATTATGCCTCTCATAACTAATTGGTTAATTATTAGAGAGTGTGTACATGTATCTGAAATGGAGCAGGACACTATGGTCCTTCCCTCCTGCCCGCAATGTCCTCTGCCTGCCTTTCATCTGTAGAAAAACTTTAGCCAGAGTGTAAGTTCAACCAGAGAAGTGAGAAAATGCAGAAGCAAAGGAAAACAGTCCAACATGACTAAATAATAGTTTAGTCAGTAAGCAAAGTCAGGGACTTCAGTTTTTTCTCAAGGGCTATAGGTAATATTCTAAGCCATACCCTTTGAGCTGTCATGTAGATACTGAGCCCCTCACCAGGTGGAAGATGTTAACTACATGATGACCAGACTGTAGCCATGACATAAGTTGCCACAATTCTGAGACCTGGCCTCAAAGAAATAGGAAAAAACCAACCCTGGAGCTAAAGACTAACTGTACTTAAAACAATCAAGATGATGCTAATCAGACCATTTCATGACTAATTTCAAGATGATTGTCAGAGATGACTGTGCTCTTTCTACATGTAGCCCCCTCCTTCCACCTATAAATGCTCTTGCCCACTGATTGTCAGTGGCGGGGAGTCGGCCTTTGAACAGGAGTCTGCCCTCTCCCCTGGTTGCTGGCATCCAAAATAAAGCAAACTTTCCTTTCCACCAACCCTGCCTCTCTATTGGCTTTTGAGCAGCGAGCAGCCAGACCCCACTTTCGGTGACATTTTGAAATAGAAATAGGTATGCTGGAGAGATGAGAAGGCCTAAAAAGCGATTGTGAGTGTTAAGATTATGTCTATATCTGCTTCCTCATTTTCAAAAGTGTTAAATCTACCTAAAAAATTTGTATTAGGAATTCAGAATCTTGTATTTAATCTAACAAAGCAATAAATAAATGTGATTCTGTTATAAAAGAATAATTAAACAATGTTAAAACTCTCCTAATACTCATATTCATGGAATTATGGTATAAAATTATCAAGAACATAGAAACTTTAATACCATATAACCAGTGACAACTATGAAAGTCTGTCTCTGTGGTATGGTCCTGACTCAGTCTTTGAGATCATTCACCTGTATTTCTTTTAGTTAAAACCGAGAACGAAGACATTGACCAGTATGGTTTTCAATCATGATGGCTTTTTAAGCGAGGGTGAAAGTATCATTGCCCATTTCTAAATTATTTGCTTTGGACAAAAACTATGCATCTGGATATTCACCTGGACTATATATGAATTATTCAGATTGCATGCAAATTATTTGCAAGAAAATACAAGCAAACAGTTATTTTACATGTTTTTAGGATTACTACCTTTTTATGTTTGTTTTCATGTTTTTAAGAAAATTATGGTTTGTTGTCAAAATGTTTGTCAGAGTCAACCATGTCTAACTCAAGGATTTATGTATGTATGTATCAATATATATCATATATGCATGTGTTTAAACAGATGTTATTTTTTTTTTAGAGCTGTTTTAGGTTCACAGCATAACTGAGCTTAAAGTACAGAGATTTCCCATAAACCTCTTGCTCCCATATATACATAACTTCTCCCTTTATCAACATTCACCACCAGATTGGTACATTTATTACAATTGATGAATCTACATCAACACATCTTTGTGACCCAGAGCCTACAGTTTACATTAGAGTTCACTCTTAATGTTGTATGTTCTATTGGTTTGGACAAATGTATGACATATATCCACCATTATAGTGTCATACAGAATAGTTTCACTGCCCTAAAAATCCTCTGTGCTCCAACTCTTCATCTCACTCTCCTTTCTAACCCCTAGCAACCACTGATCTTCTTACCGTCTTCATAGTTTTTCCTTTCCCAGAAGGTTATATAGTTGGTATTATACAGTATGTACCCTTTTCATATTGATTTCTTTCATGTAGTAATATGGATTTAGGATTCTTCCATGTCTTTTCATGGTTTGGTCATTCCTTTTTTTTTTTTTTACATCTTTATTGGGGTATAATTGCTTTACAATGGTGTGTTAGTTTCTGCTTTATAACAGAGTGAATCAGTTATACAGATACATATGTTCCCATATCTCTTCCCTCTTTGCCTCCCTCCCTCCCACTGGTCATTCCTTTTTATCTCTAAATGATATTCTATTGTCTGGAAGTATTACAGTTTATTTATCCATTCACCTAACTGACAAATATCTTGGTTGTTTTCAAGTTTTGGCAATTGTGAATAAAGCTGCTATAAACATCTGTATGCAGATTTTGTGCGGACATAGTTTTCAACTCTTTTGGAGAATTACTAAGGAGTGAAATTGCTGGATAATATGGTAAAAGTGTGTTAGTTTTGTAAGAAACTGCCAAGCTGTCTTCCAAAGTGGTTGTTCCACTTTGCATTCCCACCAGCAATGACTGAGAGCTTCTATCACTCTACATCTTTGCCAAAAATTGGTGTTGTCAGTGTTGTGGATTTTGGCCATTCTAAGAAGTGTACTGTGTTATCTTACTGTTGTTTTAATTTGTACTTCACTGATAACTTATGATGTGGAATATCTTTTCATATACTTATTTGCCATCTGTATATCTGTCTTGGAGAGGTGTCTGTTAAGGTCTTTGGCTCATTTTTTAATTGTGTGGGTTTTTTTCTTCCTGTTGAGTTTTAAGACTTTTTTGTGTGTATTTTGGACAGTAGTTCTTTATCAGATGTGTCTTTTGCAGATACATTCTCCATGTCTGTGGTTTGTCTTCTCCAACTGTCTGTTACTTCTTATGTGAGTTTTGGCAAATTGTATCTTTCAAGAAATTGATCCATTTCACCTAGGTTATCAAATTTGTTGGAATAGAGTTGCTCATAGTATTATTTGATTATCGTTTTAATATCCTTTCTACTATAATTTTTATTACTTCTCTTCTTCTGGCTACTTTGGATTTAACTTGCTCTTCTTTTTCTAGTTTTCTAAGGTGGAGGCTTAGATGATTGATTATAGATGTTTAGTCTTTTATAATATATTACCTTTAAGTATTGTGTTCGCTACATCCCACAAATTTCGATAAACTGTATTTTCATTTTCATTTAGTTTAAAATATTTTCTAATATCTTGTAAGATTTCTTTTTTGACTCATGTTATTTAAAAGTGTATTGTTCAATCTCCACATACCTGGGGATTTTCCAGCTATCTCTCTGTTATTGTTTGCTAGTTTAATTCCACTGTGTATGATTTATATTCTTTTACATTTGTTAAGGTGTCTTTTAAGGCCCAGAAAGTGATCTATCTTGGTGAATGTTCCATGTGAACTTGGAAAGAATGTGTATTCTGCTGTTTTTGGATGAAATAGTATATAGATGTCCATTATATCCTGTTGATTGATGGTGTTGAATTCAATCATGTCCTGAGTTTCTGCCTGCTGGATTTGTCTATTTCTGAGAAAGGAGTATTGGAGTCTCCAACTATGATATTGGATTCATCTATTTTTGCTTGCAGTTTTATCAGTTTTTGCCTTCCATAGTTTGATGCTCTGTTATTAGGCATATACACATTGAGAATTGTTATGTCTTCTTGGAGAATTGACCCCTTTATAATTATGTAATTCCCCTTTGTATTCCTGATAACTTCTTACCTTGAAGTCTGTTCTGTTTGAAACTAATATAGCGACTCCTACTTTTTTTTTTTATTAATGCTAGTATGATATATGTCTCCATCCATTTATTTTAAATGTATATATGTTTTTATATTTAAAGTTGATTTCCTGTAGAGAACATATAGTTGGGTATTGTTTGTTGATCCACTCTGACAATTTGTCTTTTATTTGGTATATTTAGGCTCATGTCAAATTCATATTGATTAGTGATATAGCTGGTTAATATCTACCATATTTGTTACTGTTTTTCCTTTGTTGCCCTTATTCTTTGTTCATATTTTTGCCTTTTACTCTGAGTAGATCTGAGTTTCTGTCCTATATCATTTTCCTTTTCTCTAATGAAATGCCTTTAACATTTCTTGCATGCAAGTCTACTGCCAACAAATTCCCTCAATTTTTGTCTGAGAGAGTCTTAATTTCTCCTTCACTTTAAAGGATTATTTCACAGGACACAGAATTCTAGGTTGGTGGATGTTTTTCTCTCAACACTTTAAATATTTTACTCCATTTTCTTATTTTTTTCCTATTTATTGAAATATAATTGACTTGCAACATTATGTTATTTTCTGGTGTAAAACATAGTGATATGATATTTATAAACATTACAAAAATTATTAATTAACATTATTACATTATTAATCATAATGGTGTTAAAAACCTTGGTCTGTTAATTCCAACATCCCTACTGTATCTGAGTTTAGTTCTGATGCTTGCTTTGTCTCTTCAAAATGTGTTTTTTGTCTCTTACTGTGCCTTTAATTTTTTTCTTGATAGCCTGACATGATGTACTGGATAGAAGGATCTGTGGTAAACAGACTTTAATTGATGTGGTTGTGAGGTGTGGGAAGAGGTGAAGCAGTCTCTAGTCCTATGATAAGGTCTCAGTCTTGTGCTGTGCCTATGTCTTGGACTGTGAATTTCTCAAGTGCTTCTTAGTCACCTTCCTCAGTCAGATGGGACAGGATGTCTAGACTGGCCTGGAGTTGGGTATTTTTCTTCTCCTAAGTCAATTAGGTTCTTATAAAATCCCTGTAGGCTAGGCTTTGGTTGAAAAGTTTCTCCTGAGGGAAGCCCTTGTTAAGAAAAACAGAGTGCTCTGGGGTATTTCACAATGGTTCCTTTTTCCTTCCCCCTGCCAGACGCACAGGAGGAATTTTCTCAGCTATTCACTCTTAAAAAAAAATAAAATTATTATTGAAATGTAGTTTATGTACAATATTATGTTAAATTTAGCTGTACTATGTAGCAATTTTATATTTGCATACATTATGAAATGATCACCATGATGAGTATAGTAACCATTTGTCCCCTTACAAAGTTATTACAGTATTGTTGACCATATTCTTTATGCTATATATTACATCCCTGTGGCTTACTTTAAAACTGGAAGTTTCATGGTTGAGCTTCTGAATGTAAAACTCACAAAAGTGTGGGGGGTCCCCAAGACTGGGTCCCCCTGTTGGACTCTCAGACTATCTCCACTGAGCCTCCAGCAACATATCAATTACAGTTCAGTTTCTTCTACCTGGCCACTGGTTTGCATGGAAGTTTCTGCTACAGAAAGTTGTGATTCTCTCTATTCACCTCTCTCTGTTTCCAATTTTGGAGGCAGCAGTTTGCTCTGTGACCTCACTTCTCTGACCTGTCTAAGAAGAGTTGTTGATTTTCCAGTTTTTTTAGCTTTTTATTTGTTGTTAGGATGGAGTGGTGACTTCCAAATTCTTTACGTGCCAGACCAGAAATCTGAAGTCTGGATTGATTTATTGTAAAGGAAAACAAAAAAGAAATAAAGAAAAAGCAACATATGCACTATCTTTAAGCTTGAAACACTTGTGATCTAAACTTTGGTCTCCCATCTTAATTCTCCAGTATCTGGAAATCTCTAGATTATTGACACCTATAGGAATTTTCACTTAAGTTACAGATGCCAAAGGCAGAAGCTGATGGAATGAAATAAGATTCTGCAAAGCTTAGTTTAGTGTTCCTTTAAGATTGGCATTATAATTCCTATATTCATGTTTTTAAAAAATGTTAGTCCTAATGTCACATATCTTTCATAATATTAGTGATTTAAATATGAAAATATTTGCCCTTTGATTAATGTATAATTAGAAATATGAGAGAAAACATTTGAGAAAGATATTCTGAATCCCAAAACGTTATACTTTTCCATATAAATTATACCTGAATAACAGTAGTTTCTTCAATTTCCTATTTCTCATTCAAGTGTAAATCTTTACTGTAATGTATATCATGTATTTCTCATCTATTTTTCCCTCATCAACTAACACATTAATAAATATCTACACTATGAAGGAATCTGAAACATTAGGATGATAACCAGTGTAGAAGCAGAAAATTTCACAGAATTTTCTCATTTATTTATTCTAGAATTGAATAAGTTATTATTCGTAATAAGTTTTGATATTACTTTCATTAATAATCTCATTTAACAAGAAAATTTTAGTATCAATAATACATGTTCACTTTACATGCATCTGATACCAGATTGCTTAAAGATGATAAAAATACATATAAAAAAAGAAATGTATGTGTATCTGAAACTTACTTTTGACAATATTCATCCAACTGCTTTGTTACATAGATGCTAGAAATAGCTTAATGTTAAAAGAAATTTTTAGAATAACTATTTCCGTAATTCTAACATATTGGACAAAAAGAATATGTATCATTTTACTAAGTTCTAGAGATTGTTTTTAATAAAGAACAAGATATAAAATATCAATAGCAATACTATTAAATATATACAATTCCAAGTAGACCGATAGGTATTATATCTAATATTCCCTCCACTAATTACTATAGGCCACATATGTATTATAGAAATTTTCAGATAATCAAACAATTTTGAGACTTTGTTATGCTTACCCATCCATATAATTAACAGTTAATTAAAGACTGGAACAGACCCAAAAAGGAACATTTTCACTCTTTGGTAATGGGTTGTAGAGTTTAAAATTTCCACATCCTCTTAAAGGTACTTTACCTACACCATCAAACCAAGCTAAAAATGGAAAACAAATGAACAAACAAATGAAAAAATGCAAGCTATAATAATTTGTTTAAAGTTAGTTTCTTTCTTCATCTGCCCTACCCAAAATATACCACAGATCAATCTGTGTACATGCATAGCCTTAAACTAATTGATATACCACCCTATAAAAGTTCTACATAATGCATCCCTGGATCACTTCATTGCTAATTTGTGAGAATAAAGCTTGTTAAGTAGGCTATTCATCCTGGATAGAATTATACAGGTAATATTTAGCTTCTTAAAACCACTGTGTAGCACATACAAATTGAATCTCTCTGTAATGTGTTAATAGGGATTTCATATCAACTTATCAGCTACTCACAGAGAAGACTTAATCTGACTTTTTAATCAGAATGTCCTTATAAGTGTAGATAAAGGGCTTTATTTAACTTTGCTTAGATTAAGAATGCTTTTTAAAACTTAGGTTATAAAAACTGCAAAGAACCGGTGAAATTGAGATACAAAAGATAAGTTATTTGTTTTCATGACTTTCTCTTTGTTTTCCATTGTCTAGCTGATTTCATTTCAGTTTTTTAAAAATAACGTTTATGATTCAAAGCACTTGCAAGTGATAATTAACACTCATTTTGGAACTCTACTGTGCGTAAACAATCCTTGGAATTAATTTTATTCACTATGTGGTCAGTTAGAGTATTTCATATTTTCAAATCAACCATTTCCCAAATAATTTTGAATGGTGAACAGCACAGTCGCAATTCTGTTCTTTTCCGTTTACTTACATTAAAGTTTCATTTTGGGTAATCCGAGAATTTTGGATCAGCTATTTTTTACCTTAAAGGTTTGCTTCTGACACTTTAATAAATTATCCTGTAGTCTGTGCTGGAGGTAACTGAATTTTTTGCTCAACAGCCCTCTGTTGACACATGTTAATTTATTACCATTTCTTCCGTCAGCTCACTCACTTGAGGCTAATTCTGATGAAGTACTTTCAAACAAGGACCACTGTTGGTTTACGTTAATGAGGAAATGGTGGAAAGGCGGATTTCAAATAGAAGAAATTAGAAACAGAAAATTTATGAACCTTGGGATCAATTTTTCTACGAGTCATAAGATAATTAACTATAAAATATGAAGCTGAAAAGTATTATTTTCCATACACCCTGATATTTTGCTTCATTTAGGAACTCTGTATTAAGAAGGAAAATGAGGGAGAGGGATTGAAAAGAAAGATAGACTTACACAATCATATTTAGGAAGAGAAATTGTGTAGAAAACCTTGAATTAGGAAGAAACAGATTTAATCACGTATCTGGAGTTGGATGATAAAAGTCCCTTTAACTTTAATGTTTGTACTGTAATTTTTCTACCATGTTATCACCTCTAGCAGCATTTCTTGTTATGAAAGGAGATATTTGGGGGAGATTATTCTACAGATAAGCATTCTTTAGTAACGTAGCTTTCACTATTAATGTAATCGTTAAACTTCCATACTGTAAAAAAATGGAGGTGGTTAACCCACTCTGTGCCCTAATTCAGTTAATTTCACATGCCGTCACAGATACAAGATATGTAAAATACTTAATTGTTAAGTTTTCCCCTATTTATTGAATAAAATCATTTTTTAATCTATCTTGTTATAGACCTTCCGACTTTAAGTTTGGAAGATATATATTATATGTGTAAATCTGGTCTTTATATAGACTAGAGGCAAGCTTCGGATCAACTTGCATTTGAACATATCTGGGACTCCAGCTCTTCTGAAGGGACTGTGGTGCATTTATTTTTCACAATTAAGCCTGTTTGTCAAGACTGGAGTCTTTGCATATTTTATGAAAATTTTGCTTTCAATAAATAAAAGTAATAAGTCTTTTACTAAATTTATTAAATTAATTAATAAGTCTTTATTAAAAATAAAGGAAATTTTTACAAAAATATGTTACAAAATATTATAATATTTTATATAATATAATGGCTTGGAATGGACCAATTCTTTTTCTATAAGCTCAATATTATTCCTCTGTCAATATCCTAACCAAAATAGTATTTTGATTTGACCCAAACATATAATTGAAAAATATTTATATATGTATTATTATTTTCAGAATTCACTTATCAAAAAATTATGCCCTCCTATTCTGGGATACCCTTAAAAAATAAAATATTAAATAAATAGATAAATAAATAATTTAATGTTTTCCCTTAATCAGTATGATGTCTATGAATAAGGCATATTGAGGATGAAGAGGTTGTTAGATAATTCATTATATATAGGCTGGCATAGCATCAGGGTGAGTGGCTTAAAAAATCTCAACCACCAAGACTTATTTGAAATCTAAATTTCTAATTTAGATTAATTCAATGGCCATTCAAAAATTTATAAATTAAGATATCACCAATTTCCTTGGGCAAATCCTGACTCATTAGTAAAGACAATCTTATGTATTAGTATGAAATTAAAGGGTTATTGAGATGAGTAGCAAATGTATCACTAAAATGCCAGAAGAGTTGTTAATATCTCATTTGAAATGTAGATTTTGTTTTGAATTTTGACTTAAACACTTTGGCTTTATAGAGAGCTCTTCTTGGTTGGTATAAGGAATTATTCCAGGTTAGATAATTCTTGGACTATTGTAAGGGGATGGTATTTAGAGCTGTATTTATTAGCTTATCTTGTCCGTTAAACATTTATGAGCTAGTTCTTTATCTTACAAAATGGCAAGGGAGCAAGAAAGATGAGCTAGGAAAAACATTCTATGAGACCTTGTAGACACTAAAGAGATATGATCATGGGTGCAGATTCTGTCTCAGGATGTCTTAAATATGTCAGAGCACTTTCTCTTCAGACCTACTCAAAATCTTGGTGAAGAAATAGGGGGAAAATTAAAATTATCCAATGAGGCAAAACCTTTAGTATGTGAGCAAAAATGGAAAGCTCATTTCAATCATCCATGTCCTTAATTTCTCAAAATTGCCATTTCAGGAAATGAACATTTCTATTAGAAGAGAAAAGAGGCCCTAAAACATCACCATATTTCAATATTATGACAGTCATTAAAGGGAGTGGGTTTTGTGTGTGTGTATTCTGGCTTGTTCTTTGTCAGAGAAAATGAGATTTTCCTTGCAATTACTAATAAGACATAGTAGTCTGGATTGATATTCCTAAATATGAGAAATAAATTTTGCATGCTATTGAATCTATTCTTCTGCTCTGCAGATAGATCGTTCAGTCCCATAACTTTATATTCCATCTTGATGCCAATATATCTTACAGAGAGAGCTCTTGAGCTGCTGACTCATGTAGCCAAATAGCAAACAAATAATGTGTTGGATGCCTAAAGTACATCTCAAAATCAACTTATCAATAAATGTGCTCTTGATAGTCCTTTTCCCAAACTGGCTCCTCTCCCAATATTCCCCATCTTGCAAATGTGCTTGTATCCATCAGCACTTATTTTTTTAATAAGGTAACAATCATCCTTTCAGAATTAGTACCATCCTGAGGCGGCAGGAAATTGAGATAGGGAGGACTTGAATTTCCAGTTGACACTTTTAATTACCATCTTTTGAAAGGCAAGAGCAACTGCTTGTTTCCCTTTAATGTTTTATCAAGTTCTTTTTCACTCCTGGCATCGCCAGGCAGAGAATAGGTAACTTGCACTCAGACAGTGGCAGGTGGAGATAGGGGCATTTTTTATGTCTGCTCCTATAATTTCTCCTTTACTACAGATGTTGATCTGATCTTTATTTTCTCTTGAAATATTAAACTGGTACTATCCTAATGAATTTTTTTTAAATGCAGAAAAAATTGAATATAACATATTGCTTAGCAAAAGTGTTAGATATGAACCTGAAAAGCAAAGTTCTCCAGTAAACTGGTAAGATGACCCCTTAAGGAAATTCTTCTCACTAGCCTCCCTCTGTTCTCAGGCGTTCTCCAACAATCACAAATGGGCAGCCTCTGCCAGTCTTCTAAGAACAAAACCACAAAGCTGTCAGATCCCCAAGAAGGAACCTCGAAAGACTGGTCAATGCCATAATGGAGCCAGTGAGCTAGCTGTGCTTGAATTTGGTTTTGTTTCATAATGGCTCAGTATTTTCCCTCCAGTGACACCAGATAAGATGCAACGAGGTCAATAAGTCGAATTAGAAGTTAAGATATATATATATATATATATATATATATATATATATATATATATATATACACACACACACACACACACAAGGTATTAAATTTATTCCTCTTTTATAACCATCTGTTTAACAGTCAAATGTGCAAAGAATTACAGCCCTCCTTTCCATCATTAAAATTATAAGTTAAAGTTATTTTTCTTGGGTAGTGAGTCTTAAGAACAGATTTCTGTTCTTCTTTAACACAGAAAAGATTTCATTAAAGATACTAGATGAAGTATACAAAGCCTGTGTGTTTTTCTAAACATAAGTTTATTTTAAAGTCTAAGTCATTGGTTGTTAATTGGAGTCTATTATTTGTGTCATTATAAATGACATCAAATGTCAGTGGATGGTATAAAATTACCACATGTTTCTTGTGGACTAATAATATAATGATTCTAGAAGTAATTAGCTGAACCTGTTAATTAAAGAGAACAGAAGGAGAAGAAGGTAAGGTGGAAGGGGGCGAGGAGGAGGGGGGGAGGGGAGGGGGGAAAGAGGGGGGAGAGAGAGAAAGAAGAAAAAAACAAAAAAAGGAAAAAACCACAAAGACTATGCATCTAATATTGCAATATTTCTAATTCTTACATGGTTTTAAAATCAATTTAAAAAGACTAATCTTCAAAAGTCCTGAGGTTTGTTCATTTTGCAAAGACAGCCTAGGAAGAAAGGACAGCACATACTGTTTGTCTCTTATATCACCATTTTCTTTGTGGGCAAAGGACTAAGAATATTTATTCCTGTGCTTCCTTGAGATGAGGAGAGTTTTTTTAAAAAAGTTCTAGCAAACTCGTGGTCTGATTAAAACAAAACAAAACGAAACAAAAAATGATCCTCTCTCAAGGAAGGTTATCATTTTGATGGAATAGCTCAAATATTAAGAAATAAGAATACTAGGTTTGTCTCTACATCTGAGTATCACGTCACTCAGCATCCCTACAAATGAATGATCCATAAAACCTGCAGCCCCGACCCTCTGCCCATCTCATTCTCTCCTTTTACTCTTATCCCTCCCTCTTTCTATTATTTGTTTTTTTTTTTTGTTTTTTTTTTTTTTTTTTTGCGGTACGCGGGCCTCTCACTGTTGTGGCCTCTCCCGTTGCGGAGCACAGGCTCCGGACGCGCAGGCTCAGCGGCCATGGCCCACGGGCCCAGCCGCTCCGCGGCATGTGGGATCTTCCCGGACTGGGGCACGAACCCGCGTCCCCTGCATCGGCAGGCGGACTCTCAACCACTGCGCCACCAGGCAAGCCCCTATTGTTGGTTCTTTCCATACCCTTTTCTTTATATGCCTCCAGCTCATTAGCTCATTGGCTTCCTCACAGTGTGAAACACCCTTCTCCTTCAATGACACTCAAAACTCTATACATACTGTTCAGCTCAAATACCACATCGCCCTTGTAGGTGTGTGACAATCTCCCCTTGTCTGTATTTACATGCCTTTTGTGACAGCACGTATCAAACTGTATCCAAATTTCTGCTGTATGTTTATTTCTCCCACCAGTCTGTGAGGACTGCACTCTTTGTTTTCTTATGTCTCTGGCACACTAATCATACCTAATAGGTGTTTACCGAATGAATCAAGGAGACTACAGCTTTGAGTTGAGCAAGGAATTTTGAAAAATATAGATATAGATATGTATACATATCTGCAATTGCATAAATGTATTCAACCCTTGAAGTTGATGGAGTATAGTTATTGCTGTTAGAATCACTCTCCCACAAAAAGACAGATTTTTCCCAAGTTATATTATTATTTTGAACAGTAGTCTAACTTGGAGAGACAGTGTACTATACTGGTAAAAGAGTGGGGGGTTTTGGAACCCAGCCTCCTGAGTTTAAATTGTAGTTCTGCTGCTCTCTACCTGCATGATATTGGATTAATTAGATAACTTCTCTGGATAGTTTCCTCATTCAGAAAATGGGGATAATAATAGCATTATCATTATGTGGTTGCTGGGAGAATTAAATGAGTTAATACATGGAAAGCATATAGAATTTTAAATATAGGTAACATTGAATAAGTACTAGTTACTCTAAATAGAACAAAGAGCTCTATTACATTAAAAGTAATAGATATCAATACTTGAGAGAATATTGAACATTCCAGAGTTATATTTGTGTTTCTTAAGATATAATTACTAGGTATCTTTTTCTAATATTAGGCAGATATTAATCTAACTAGTTTGGTAGGGTAAAATGAAATATTACTTTAAGCCAAATTTGCATAACTATTATAAAACACTTCAGGTATATGGATTGTTTTCCATAAAAATTGTAAAATTATCTGTGTACATCAAAACAAATAAAGAATGATCAAATATACAGAATTGTTTTCATTTGCACATTAACATTTTAAATCTTTAGCTAAATATCACTTCCAAAGCTCACAAAGGTATCTACCCAGGAATAAACAATGATTAACCATCAAATGGTTTAGCAATTTCTATGCCACTCATATCCTCCCTGTATCCTCCACCACAGCATAAATGTTGCTGGACTCATGGAGCTAACGTGGAATGGATCATTGGTGGTTTGAGGATAGGGAGTGAAACTGGGGAAGAGAAACAGATGGGGAACACATAAATCAATAGGCGAGCTCTAGAGAGTAGTGAATACCATGAAAAAATAAGACAGATAAGTGATAGAGAATGACTGCGAAAAGGCCAGGCAGCTACTCTCCAAGGTAGTGACTTTTGACCTGAGACATAAAAGGCAGAAGAAATCAAGGCTAACAAATTCCTGGAAGCAGCTCACTCCAAGCAAAGTGATAGTAGCACAAAAGCCCTGAGGGGCAAACAATCTTGGCATATTTGAAGGATTGTGTGGAAATAATCATGGCATGGTGAGAATGGAACTTGGTCAATGCAAAGAAGCCAGCAGAGGGCCAGGTCATAGACAATGGTTTGAATTTTATTCTGGGATTAAATGAGAAGTCTTTGGTGGGCTTTAAGAATGGCCATGACATGCTGTATTTTGAATTTAACAATAGCATTCTGACTGCTCTTGGGGATAATGGATTCTATGTGGCCAGAATGATAGCAGTTCTCTGGGGGAAAGATGATGGAGCCATTGGAAGTAGAGTTGACAGTACTTATTGATGGATTTATTCATTCAACAGATATATAATGGGACCTACTTTGAGAATAAACGTGTAAAAAGAATGTCTCCTGATGTTACTTGGGAGTTTGACTGCTCTCTAGAAAATCATTTCCAAAACCACAATGATTGAGCCAATGATTCCTTACATTGTAAGTCACTATCACTGCACTTCCTATAGATGGGTTTCTTTTCTAAAATCTAAACTACTAAAAATCCAAGAATCATTATAAGCTATAGCATATTTTTTTTAAGATGAAATCAGCAAAAGATAGAATAAGAGGTGATTGCAATTTGGGGCAATGTGATGTGTTTAAAGTTTCTTTTTTATATCTTTAAATAGCTCATAATTCCTAAAACCTCTGTGTTTATGATCATAAAAACTCAGCCCATGTAGAAAACTCTGCCTCTATATATGTGATTGCTTGAGCAAGTTGTTTAAGTGAACTACAGAATGGACTTCTGAAAAGAAATTGCAGGAGAATGGCAATTTTCAAGTTCCATCTTTTATTCACATTTGATTTGAATGTGTACCTATGTGTGAAAGAGAGTTTAAGTGGATATGATAACAGCTTCAAGAAGGAGCACATCCTTTCATGTGTTTGTTGGCAATCTGTATATCTTCTTTGGAGAAATGTCTATTTAGGTCTTCTGCCCATTTTTGGATCGGGTTGTTTGTCTTTTTGATATTGAGCTGCATGAGCTGCTTGTATATTTTGGAGATTAACCCTTTGTCAGTTGCTTCATTTGCAAATATTTTCTCCCATTCTGAGGGTGGTCATTTCATCTTGTTTATGGTTTCCTTTGCTGTGCAAAAGCTTTTAAGTTTCATTAGGTCCCATTTGTTTATTTTTGTTTTTATTTCCATCTCTTTAGGAGGTGGGTCAAAAAGGATCTTGCTGTGATTTATGTCATAGAGTGTTCTGCCTATGTTTTCCTCTCAGAATTTGATAGTGTCTGGCCTTACATTTAGGTCTTTAATCCATTTTGAGTTTTTGTGTATGGTGTTAAGGAGTGTTCTAATTTCATTCTTTTACATGTAGCTGTCCAGTTTTCCCAGCACCACTTATTGAAGAGGCTGTCTTTTCTCCATTGTATATTCTTGCCTCCTTTATCAAAAATAAGGTGACCATATGTGTGTGGGTTTATCTCTGGGCTTTCTATCCTGTTCCATTGATCTATATTTCTGTTTTTGTGCCAGTACCATACTGTCTTGGTTATTGTAACTTTGTAGTATAGTCTGAAGTCCGGAAGCCTGATTCCTCCAGCTTCATTTTTCTTTCTCAAGATTGCCTTGGCTATTTGGGGTCTTTTGTGTTTCCACACAAATTGTGAAATTTTTTGTTCTTTTTGCAGCTCTATTTACAATAGCCAGGACATGGAAGCAACCTAAGTGTCCATTAACAGATGAATGGATAAAGAAGATGTGGCACATATATACAATGGAATATTACTCAGCCATAAAAAGAAATGAAATTGAGTTATTTGTAGTGAGGTGGATGGACATAGAGTCTGTCATACAGAGTGAAGTAAGTCAGAAAGAGAAAAACAAATACCATATGCTAACACATATATATATGGAATCTAAAAAAAAAAAAATGTTCTGAAGAACCTAGGGGCAGGACAGGAATAAAGATGCAGAGGTAGAAAATGGAATTGAGGACATGGGGAAGGGGAAGGGGAAGCTGGGATTAAGTGAGAGAGTGACATGGACATACATATACTACCAAATGTAAAACAGATAGCTAGTGGGAAGCAGCCACATAGCACAGGGAGATCAGCTCGGTACTTTGTGTCCACCTAGAGGGGTGAGATAGGGAGGGTGGGAGGGAGATGCAAGAGGGAGAAGATATGGGGATATATGTATATGTATAGCTGATTCACTTTGCTCTAAAGCAGAAACTAACACACCATTATAAAGCAATTATACTCCAATAAAGATGTTAAAAAAAAATACCTAGCTTATAAGTATTAAGGAAAAAAAATAAAAAAGAAGGAGCACAATTCTGCTACTTACACTTTATGTTTTGAATGGCATTATTGGATACCTTAAATTGTGTTAAAAGTGTCAACTATAAATCAGGGAAACACTTCATGCTCGAAATCTTACCTTTTACATTGTTTAAGCTAGTAATTTTCATACAGTGCTAAAGGAGGCTGGCAGTCACCATGAACTCTGTTCACAAAAACATGACCTTACTTTACTTGTAAATCTTTTGGCTCCCTCTCTAGTTGTAGTTAATGTTCTCACAGAGAGGTAATTGAACACTGACTGTTCTGTTAGGTGTGAAGTCCAGTGGAGACAGATCTATAGGATCAGGGCTGGCCGACATGAAGAGTATCTTTCCCCTTGTGATACGTCATGAAAATCAGCCTAGAGTTTTCTATTTGGCTTGTGGGGTTGGGTTTTCTTATTTCTAGTAAGTTCAACTCATTCATCTAAATTATCTGTAATTATGTTTTATTTAGGAAGGTCTTCCATTTTTCATGTCATTAATTTTGTGTACTAAACACAGAGACTGCAATAATTCTACTCACTTCTCATTTGAGCACAACCGTCAGTGTTAACCATAAAGTATTACAAAGTATGGACCTAGGGTTTCCAGAAAATCTCTCTATTAATATAAAACAAAAAATAAATAAAAGGCCTCAAAATCAGCAACACTAACAACCAAAACAAAAACCTTTGGCAAAAACATCTGAGGTACTTTGGTAGACAACAAAATCAAATTAAAAAAGCAGTCTTGGGCTTCCCTGGTGGCGCAGTGGTAGAGAGTCCGCGTGCCGATGCAGGGGACACGGGTTCGTGCCCCAGTCCGGGAAAAGCCCACATGACGCGGAGTGGCTAGGCCCGTGAGCCATGGCCGCTGGGCCTGCGCGTCCGGAGCCTGTGCTGCACAACGGGAGAGGCCACAACAGTGAGAGTCCTGCGTACCCGCTCCCCCCATGCCCGCCCCCGCCAAAAAAAAAGCAGTCTTGACCGACCAAGCAAGCACTGGGTTCAATGACTCAGTTTGTTTCACTGGAATAAAGAATAATGGTAGAAATTTTATCATTTAAAATTAGCTCAGAAAGCACAATAAGGTGACAACCAAAAACATTTTCAGAAGCAAAACTTATAATGAAATAAATACCTTTGTAAAGGAGACTGTCTTTATCACATGTTTTATGTATTCTAGCAGGGAGAAACAATCAAGCAAAATTCAAACTGTAAATAAAACCAGGGTTTATGGGTTGCTAACACACCTCAGATATCATTGATAATAAAAGTGATACATACTTCTACTTTTTCAAATAAGAATTATGTCCAAATTATATACATTTTCTCTGAAAAATCAAAGCACTTGCTTTTCGCTACGTCTCATACTATCTGTGTGAAACAGTAAGGGAACCAACATTATTTTCCCCATTTTATGGACAGAGAAATTCTGAGGCACAAAGAAATCACAGGACTTTTTCTTCAGTATTTAGCCAGCCAGGAAAAATAAAATAAAACAAGATTTTCTGAGTTTGGTTAGTAGACAATACAGTTACATTCCTG
>NW_006781888.1:307565-312061 GCF_000442215.2 Lipotes vexillifer | reverse complement strand
CTGCTGCCCATCTGATTTTATGAAAAGAGGAAGAAATGGCTTCCCATTTTCCTTCTTTCTTTCCATCCTTAACTCCTTTCTTCTCTTCTTTTTCTTCCTTTTCCTTTTATATTTCCCCTCTCCTTTATTTCCTCTCCCTCCCCCCTTTTTCATTCCTTCCTTCTCCTTTCCTTTCCCTTTTCTTCTGATACAAAGTTAACAACCCATGTGAAATGGCATGAGGTAGACACATACAGTTCTGATGCTATAATTTTCATTTATTGTCTAATTGAACAAGTACCTATTGAGGCAATACCATGTTCCAGGGGATGCATGTAGCCCAGGTGAGGGAGACAACAGTCACTAAACATAAAGACACCACTGTGAACAGTATTATGCATGTGGCTCTGTGTAAACATATAGCAGTGAGAGCTGACCTAAGCCTGTGAGGGGACCCAGGTGAGCAAAAGAAATTAGAGGTAAAATCTGAGGGAAAATAGTACGGTTGAGTCAAGAGCAGTGGAAATAGAAAAGTACTATAGGCATAAGAAGGAGTGTGTAGGAAGGCCCCGACCTGTCAGCTAGAATTACAAATAACAATTATTATTTGGGTCTGTCTATCACTCCCTTGTTTAAATTCCTTCCCTCTTCACAATAGAATAATAGCATTCAAATTGTCAACATGTCATACAAAACCTTTCATAATTTTATTTACCCACTCTTATCTCCATTTTGTACTCCTGTGAAATGTAAACATTTACAGTTCCCAAACTTGCCACAGTCATTTTAGCCTCTGTAACTTTCTGCAGCTCTTCCCTCTCCAACTGCAAACTCACATTCCCCGTCTCCACCACGCCACCTCATTTGTCTGATGAGTCCCTACAATGCTCAGTTCAAATATCAATTCCTCTGGACAGGATTCCGAAGCCTTCCTTGAAGGGGTTATACACACACATGAACATCCATACAATAGAACTACTTTGTAGTGAACACATCAAGAAGATCTCCTTGAAAAAAAAAATCAAATAAACAAAAATAAAACGATTGAGATACCAATACCACTGATGGCATTCTAACAATTCATTATAAATTAAACACCAGATTCCCAATTATTTTTGTCAACAATTTTTATGTTTGAGATTTTATGAATCTCAAAGAAAAATTTAACAAATATCAACTCAAGCTAACTTGAGTGATAGACCCCTTTGGACACCTGTGGATAAGACTGTATGGATGGAAATTATAAGACTTTTTAATTCCTCAATGGATACCATCAAGTTTAATATTTATAAATACTCATTATCATATCAGCATTAAGTTTTCCATTAAGCCACTAATGGAAAAACTAAGACAAAATAATTTGGGCTCTTAAAATACAAAAATATGAAAATATCAACATGTTTTAGAAAAGAATGCACATTTTTATTTTCACAATATCTTACTCTGAGGAGCAGTCAGAGGAAAATGAAGTAGGAAAAACCGAGATGAAATAAGGTAAAGTGATCCAAAGAGGCCTTTCTGCTTCAATGCACTTTAAAATTTAAAAATAAATAAATAAATGAGAAAGAGAGAAACAATATATATTGAATATATATCTATGTGTTATATAATTTGTGGAAGAGAGAATAAAATCAACCATTTTGAATACTATGGTGGGTGAATACTCACAAACCAAAAAAAGCACACATATCAATATTAATTTTGTGGGCTCCCACAGAACCCCCTAATTTCTTACTATCTCACCAACCACTAAATCATATAAAGACAATACAGAGATGGTTTTGTTTTTTTAACAATCATGAATTCACTGATTTTCCTTCCAAACTATCCCTAATCGTTGTGAGCATTATGCACCTAATATTTATATACTGTAAGCCTCAAAACAGAGAGGAATAAAAGGTTTATCTATTAACTAACAACTACATAAACAGGAGGTTGTATTTTTTGCTGTTGAAAATTTATTTATGCTAAAGAGCTATTCCACTACCTTTCATAACATGCTTTGGGAAAACTAAATTATCCAGTTACACAAGATGAAATAGACTTCCCCAGTAAAATATTGCTGCTTTCATTTATTTTTCTAGGGAAACAAAATTGAAAAAAAAACAATGCAATTTTATGGATTTGTTCATGATCTAGAAGTATAGAGGAAAGTAAATTGTATTCCATCAGGACCTGTAGCAACTACTGCTTTAGAAAGATGCATGTCTATACAATAATAGCAACCTTTCATTTGGCAAGAAGGCAGAGTTCAGGTTTAGGAGACAAAATATCCTGTTCTTTTGTGGTGGTGCACTTTATATTCTGAGCTATTAATTGCTAAGTAAATCCAGCTGTGGAAAATCATACAAAACATGCACTACCCCCAAATCAGGAGAAAGCAAAATTTTCTCCTCACTCTCTAAAACCTTATACTAACTCTGATCCTGATTTTCAGTGTGGACAGAAAAAAATATCATCTGTACTGAGGCCATGGATCTTAGCTGACTCCATATTCTACAGTATCCCTGCTGAGAGTGTGAATCACTGCAGAAGTGGTGATTCATGTCCTTTTGTAAAGGTTAGTCTTGCAAATCTTTAAGAAAAGTAAAAAACAGAAAAAAAAAAAAAAAACCAAAAAACCCCCCAAACTCAAAAAACAGATAAAGGGGAAAAAAGAGGTGACTGTAGGTTTTTCAGTGAGTGGAAATATAATTTTCCACAATCTATATATTCTACAGGGGTTCATTCTTCTCACAGTTGGTGGCTGTTCTCCCAGGCTCTAAGCCTCAGAGCTCCCAATAACATTAATTGCTTCAAAGTCCCTGCACAGATAAGAGGCACATTTCACTGTAGTAGAGCAGTTGGAAGTTAATTTATTATTGTTTTTCTAATAAACACTGCTGGAACATGTGTCAATATCCCCCGTTACCCTGAGTTAGAAATATTAATATATTATTTTATAAAGAAGTATATTTTGGTGGAATATATATTTGTTTTGTTCTACATGAAATATTATCTGATTGTTACAATCTTCTATAAAGTGCAGCATTTATAGAAAATCAAAATCAAAATCGTCAAAGAATATTTGGATGCTTTGAATATCAGTAATCTGTAATTCTTTTTAATCTTCTCTGAAAAAGACTCGGGATGTTTCTTGCATTTTATTTTGCTGCACCGCACATAAAATATGTTTCTATGAATTATCTTACATATCTATGTCCATATTATTTAAGCATTAAAAAGAACATAAAGTTTGGTTCAGGTTATTTCATGTTGATGTTTTCCTACGCCTTGCAGCTGCCTTTGCTCTAATCTGTCTGAAAAGCCAGCTCTAATCCATAATGTACTGACCTGCTATTAGATTCCATGATTTTGGAGATTGATATACATGAGAAAGGAAAGCTCATTAACCAGCCTAAGTGTATGAAGTTTCAGGAGACAGCACATGGGGAAGTATATCATTGTGGTTCCATTATACTCTACTGTCAATTTCAAGTACACTGCTGTTTCAGGCACATATTTTTTGTTCACCTGAATTTGCAACTGGCCAAAGAACAGACAAAGGTTAATGAGTCTAGGCACTGCTCTGAACTTTGGACAATGTAGACTTCCTGGTTACAGTACTGCCATTTTAAAGCACTCTAGAATCGGAGCATCTTTAGATATATATGTTAAGAAAACTTAGAAAATTCTATCTTCATACTGTTCTTTGTGTAGCACAAAATTAAAATGAGCTAGAAAAAAAAATTAAATCCGGTAAGGCATATTCATTTCAAGCTTTTATAGTTACTAGTGACACCATCTGATAAGACTCCAGACTTCCTTACTATTGCCAGTTGCTGCATATTTTATAGGGTAGTGTCTCAATTTGAATGATGGTGGGTTACCTGGTGTAAGCTGTTTCACCTCATACATGATTAAATTATCTTTCTTCCTATCTGTACAAAGATTATATTGAAAATACAAGAAGAATTTGGCACTAGGGAAATACATGTTAGTATTTGACAAGTGTGGAACAGTACAGGCAAATATCAATATGTGATGAGGTCATGATAGAATCTAAAAAAAAAATGAGGAACTTACCTGAATGTTAAGTGGACAGATGCCTAGCTCTTCTTTTGAAATGTCATTCAAACAGCCCTAATATCATTTAATTTTCAAGTTTTACATTCATTTGGGCAAAACAAGTTGGTATTTAAGGAAATCAAGAAACCCCATTTCTTGCAGTTTTCTGAATCAAAAAATCTAACATGCAACAGTATTAGGAGTTCATATGTGAGTCAAGATGTAAAAATATATTTCAATTTGCATTTTCTGCTTTATGATATATTAGAAATAATGACATATTTTAAAATGTGTCAAACTATGAGAACAGGATAGCAGCTAGAGTCAAAATTAAACTTAAAAAAACTATTGAAAATGCATAAAGAAAAAATATCAGAGACCTCTGAACACAGAAAGGATACAGGTCTATTCTAAGGGGGGGTGGTGACACAAAATAATGTGAACTCCTAAATTGGAAGCTGGACAGGGAA
>NW_006781888.1:277632-307555 GCF_000442215.2 Lipotes vexillifer | reverse complement strand
GAGGCTATGCTGGTCTTGGTGTGGTCCATGCCTTTTTGACTGCAGAGCAGAGTTGTGGAAGTTATGAACCAGAAAAAAAAAATATGTGGAACTTTTCAACATTATTTAATCCAGTCCCCTTCCTTTAGGTAGATGAACTCCCAAGGCAATAAGAAAGAACTATGTAGTCATTGATTCTCTTTTAAAGTACTCTAGAGGGGGAAATTCCAGGATATTCCCTCACACACCTTTTCCAGCTTTTATTAGACTCATAGGATGCTTGCATACAAATGAATCTAGAAACTACCGACCAGTTCAAAATGGTCTGCTAAATCTGGCACTAATATTTCTTTCAGTATATTGATGATAGAAAATGTTTTCTCTTCTACTTCCCTCAATACATATACCACTGAATATCTTCCCATTTTAATCTCATTTTTTAGTTCTTATACATGTTGATGTTACCATTTCCCTTTTTCCTCTGACCTTATAATCATAGACTAAAACTAAATACATAATGCTGGTCTGTAATATGTAAAATTAAACCTACTTCATATTTTTTATATTTTACAGTGAAAAAGATATGCCCCACGTCTAACTGGATAAGAACAGAATCACAGTCTTAGCGTCAGATTAAAAGTAAGAGATTCCACATTCCTACAAAATTTCTGTTTAGACAACTTCAATGACAAGGAACTGAATAGGACATGATGCAGCCCATACAATTTTCTGGCAGATTTACTCTATCTTTATATAATATTTATCCTTATATAATGCTGGCATTATACACTATTTTGTTTGAAAGTAATTTGGGGGCTTTTCATTATTCCCTGTTAAATTTCATCTTGCTAGATTTTGTCTGTCACTCCAATTTGCTAAGTATAACTGGGTATTAACATTATCATCTGGTGTAATTACCGTCACTGCCAGCTTTGTGTCATGCTATCTATATTGTTATTCATCCACTCATTAACATACTGAAAACCAAAAAGTAAAAGGACAAAATTCTATGGATCATTTACAAATCAGAGGAGAAAATCACCACGCAGGAGAGGTGTTATAATATAGGATGTCTACAGTATTTCCATGATGTGAAAGTATAGATCATTATTGAAAAATTGAAATAAAGTTAGATTGGCCTTAAATCTTTAGAGTTTACGCTAACACTATGATCACTTATCCTACTTATAAGCCCTCACAGACATCAATTTTCCTAGGTAGAAGAAGTGGTCAGTCATCTTTCTCTACGATTTCATGGATGTTGAATGCTTTTTACTAAAATCATATTTCCCCAAGGAACTTTGATACCTAAATTAATACAATCATAGACCTCTCATTCGGGAATAGGCTCTGTTAGAATAGAAATATTCTTTAGAGTTAGCATATTAATTAATTAATGTTGAAAACATACCTTCACATCAATTAATTTATAGATTTTTTTTCTTCAGCATGGTTTTGGTGAAAGAATAAGGAGATACTCTTTATTCTGACAAAGAATTAAGTGATGACTAGAGAAAAAGAATAGACCAGAGGAGAAGGCTGGGTATCAGTATTATTTTTTGTTTTCTTCTTTCCTCATTCTCTTCCTGAAGACTCCATCTTTGCCAGCCTTGCTGGAACCATATAACTAAAAATAATAATTAATCAAGCAGCCTCAATACTTCTTTTAAGTGACTATTGATCATAGCCCATCATCTGTGATGCCTCTCTATTCACAATAGGACACACGTACAAAAAATTCCAAGCTTACATTATCTTTACTTCATTCATCACTTCTTCCCCTCTTTCTGTGTTCCCCTTTTCATTTCACTTACTTCCAGTCTGCTCCCATCTTAAGTTCCTCATTAGGAATGATAGTTAATTTTATGTCTCAACTCAACTGGACCACAGGTTACTCAGATATTTGCTGAAACATTATTCTGGGTGTGTCTGTGAGGATGCTTTTGGATGAGATTAACAACAGAATTGATCAACTGAGTAAAGCAGATTGCCCTCCCTAATGTAGATGGGCCTCATCCAGTCAGTTGAGGCCAAATAGAACAAAAAGTCTCACTCTCTTGTGAGTCAGAAGGAACTCCTCCTGCCTGATTGCCTTTGAACAAGATGGTTGCTTTTGGGTTTTTTTTTTTGTTTTTTGTTTTTTGTTTTTTTTCCTGCCTTCGAACTTGAACTGAAACACTGGCTCTTCCTGGGTCTCAATCCTGCCAGCTTTTGGACAGGAACTATACCGTTAGGTCTCCTGGTTCTCAAGCCATAGAACTTCTACTAGAACTACACTATCAGCTCTCTTGGGACTCTAGCTTGTTGACTATAGATTTTGAGATTTTGAGACTTGTCAACCTCCATAAACACATAAGCAAATTCCTTGTAATAAATCTCTTCTCCCACTCATCCTCTTGGTTCTGTTTCTCTGGAGAACCCTGACTACTACATCTGGTAACTTCTGCGTATGCAGCTCTAGAACTAAGCCCTGTTTTGATCTGGGTTCTGTCAGATGCTGCTTGCAGCCTGTCTCCATAGAGAGCTGAGTAGCATCTACCTGGATTGCCTATGGCTATGCTGTTCATGTTTTGAGCAACATTATTCCTTACTCCCATATCTTTGTGGACCATTATTTGTCTGATCCAGGCTCATATCGCCATACATAGAATGTCCTATATGAACCACACTATTGACTATCTCTAGCATTGCTCTTTCTTCTGTGTCTATCTGGGTCTCTCTCATTTACTCACGGATCCTACTTTAAGATCACCATCAATTCACAGTGATAAAGTAACTGCAGTTTGTGATTGGACTCTAGAAGTCTCCTGAAAACTCCCCTCTTCCACTGTTCTATTCCTCTGCAATTAAAATAAATCTGTGGAGGGCTTCCCTGGTGGCGCAGTGGTCGAGAGTCCGCTTGCCGATGCAGGGGACACGGGTTCGTGCCCCGGTCCGGGAAGATCCCACATGCCGCGGAGCGGCTGGGCCCGAGAGCCATGGCCACTGAGCCTGCGCGTCCGGAGCCTGTGCTCCGCAACGGGAGAGGCCACAACAGTGAGAGGCCCGCGTACCGCAAAATAAATAAATAAATAAACAAATCTGTGGGGCAATGGTAAGCTTTTTACGTGAGGTTAGTCTTATTTTGCTAGTTCACAAAAAGTGCTAAAGATAGAAATGCCAAATAATCTTTCATCATATTTAAGGGACCAACTATTATTCTCTGAATGATGTTTTATAAAGAGCACTGTATTCAAAAATTTTAAAAACAGTTATAGGGCTTCCCTGGTGGCACAGTGGTTGAGAGTCCGCCTGCCGATGCAGGGGACGCGGGTTCGTGCCCCGGTCCTTGAAGATCCCACATGCCGCGGAGCGGCTGGGCCCGTGAGCCACGGCCGGGGAGCCTGCGCGTCCGGAGCCTGTGCTCCGCGACGGGAGAGGCCGCAGTGGTGAGAGGCCCGCGTACCGCAAAAAAAACAAAAAACAAAAAACAAAAAACCAGTTATAAATCCATCTCTTTAATGACAAGTAGTCAGATGGGCACCCAGGTAGTAAATATCAGTAACAATCAGACCTGGGGAGCAAGAGGTTTAGGGGGGGCAATCATCAGTGTTCTGATGCTTATATCTTCCCCTGAGTAGGTGACCAGAGCAGATTTGGGGTTGGGAGTGTAGCTCCAGAGTGAAAACGGTATGAAGATGTGACCCTTGCCTCTATGGAGATCAAATTCTCAATTAGTGAGGGAACGGTTAAAGAGAAAGATTTCCCACATTTGCTTGCATTAACATTCACATGCATACCTAAATTTCCAAAAAAATATTTTTGTAACGTTTTTGATTCTTTTAAGTCTCAATGAATTTGAATTATACACAAAAAAAGGAATATCCAAAAGGAATACTTTTGAGGAACACTGAAGACTGTCCAGTTCAACAAGCTTGTTTTACAGGAGAGCAAGCAAGCTCTGAGAAATAGAGTTTCTTGCTAAGATCATAGAGCATCCAATCGGTTCTCCAGTTTAGTGGTACCCCAACACAACAGACCGTTTTGTTTTGTTTTGTTTTTAATAGTTCTGCAGTTTGAGGAGGTTTGTTGATTACTCACACTCATGTGAAGCATTTTTGCCCCCCACTTCCCTATCCCTCCAATCCAATTTAAAAGTTTTCATCTTTACACAAGGTAGGTTTTTATTTAATTTCTTTAGGAATTAAAAACACCATATATAAATTATCTAAATAAGCTGTTTAAAACATACCTGGATCTTTGCCACAGACAACTGAGCTATAGTTTTGTTTAAAGCATGAGTCATTTTCCCTGAGTATGAAAATTTCTTATACTAAACAAGGTGGACATAACATGCAACTCACTATTTCATATTTTTTATTGGTGCAGTGGGATATAAAAAAGGACATGCCTCTTTAAGGCCTCAGAAATGGAATCTTTATGGGAAAAAATTGAGAAAGCTGAAATAATCTCAACATTATCTAATGATGATATATTCCCACACTGCTATACTTTTCCACATATAACTGGAAATAAAATTGCAAAACTTTGAAAGATGAAAGGGCACAATTGAAAGGGACAAATTCTCTAGTTTTGATTCCAAATAAAATTAATGGAGATTTTAAAAACAGGCCTCAGATGACCCTAGTATGCAAAGATAGTGCATAGCTATGTATTTTCAATGCAGTTTTGCATTGTGATCATTTTTGGAGACTGAAATGTATGTCTACTAATACCTTGAGCTAGAAGCAAATTCAACTTATAGACAAAATATGCACCACATTATTGTGAATGTTAATTTGTGGTTATAGAACTGTATATATGTCTTTACTACAATTCAAGTATAGGAGACAACATTGAGATATCTTACATTTAACTGTTATATTCAACATGTGAATCTTAACAAATCTGTGTTTTTCTTTTTCTTTTTTTTTTGCGGTACGCGGGCCTCTCACCGTTGTGGCCTCTCCCATTGCGGAGCACAGGCTCCGGATGAGCAGGCTCAGCGGTCATGGCTCACGGGCCCAGCCGCTCGGTGGCATGTGGGATCTTCCCGGACTGGGGCACGAACCCGTGTACCCTACGTCGGCAGACGGACTCTCAACCACTGCGCCACCAGGGAAGCCCAATCTGTGTTTTTCTTGATTGACGATTATAAAGGGAATTGAATATTTGGAGATTTAGTCTAATTTCTCTCTAGTATTTAGCAACTATTCTTGTGAGAGGGTTGACAATAGAAATAAAACGAAACATATATTTGAAAGTTCTGATGTTACGGTAAAAAGCATAAATAGAATACGTACTGGGTTTAGAAGGATTGTGAGGAAAAGTTCACCTCCTCTGATACTTTTATCCAATTCTTGGGGGCCTCCTGGATACTCTTTGTAGAAAATAGTGTGTGTGAACAACCCACAGGTCTGTCGAGGGAGGACCTGAGGAAAAAGAAAAAGCAGCACGTCGACACGACTTAATTAAAAGCTCCATCACTGTGTCGTGACTTCAGAGTCTGCGAATTTCATTCCTATTGGAGTTCCTTAACTGATAAAGCCAAAATCTTAATGTGATCAAGAGTTGATGTTGGTGTAATTATGCACATATTAAGAGACTTGCTAAATAAAAGCTATAGGACAGCAGTCCCCAACCTTTCTGGCACTAGGGATGGGTTTCATGGAAGACAATTTTTCCACAGATTGGGGTGTGGGGTGTTCAGGCAGTAACACGAGCTATGGGGGGATGGTTCAGGCGGTAATGCGAGCGATGTGGAGCCATGCGGAGCCATGGGGAGTGACAGATGAAGCTTCACTTGCTCACCCACCGCTCACCTCCTGCTGCGCAGCCCGACTCCTAACAGGCCGTGGACCAGTACCGGTTTGCAGCCGCGGGGTTGGGGACCCCTGCTATAGGACATATAGGTTAAAGCATTTTCATTCATGCCTATAAATCTCACTCACCATCTGAGTTATGTTAAAGAAATGGTAAAAAATAAAAGTCTTCTTAGGGTTGGTTTAATTCAAATATAGAGATTCTCCAGGGTTGCATTTCTCATGGTATTAGACCATTACTCTCCTTGTTTCTGAAATACAGTTTTACATGGTCCTCAGGTTCTGGGATTCAAAACAATGAGTTTTCATCACCCTCGCCACCTTTACTTTGTTTTGTTTTTACTACTCTGAATTAAAATTTTAATCACAGTAGTAGTCAGATCATCTAATGATTGTTTCCTGCATATTCTGTGGTTAATTCTGTTGTACATCTGAATGTTCAGCAGAGAAAGCAAATAAGTAATTTTATTTCAAAACTTATTTTGAATAATAAACTATTTATAATCTAGTGGAAAAATGCATCCAATTGCACAGAATAGCTATAATTTTATTTATTCTTTGCTTAATTTTCATAACAGTTTGTATTAAATTCAAGGTAAATGAATGTGTGTAGTATTGGCTTAAAGGAATGTTTATATTTAATAATATACCAAATGATCATGCTACTCAGTTAAGAAAACTGCTTTCACTTTGCTTTGCAATTATATCAGAGTAATACTTTTTATATCACCTGGATTTCTATGGACACCATATACTATTATTTGTATTATCAATAGCTCCATTTAAATCCAAGGCTTCTTTAGGCCTTCTAGTACCAATTTACAATAAAATATTAAAGTTTTATGATTAAAGAATATTGAGTATTAGCTCTGGTTAACATATGTGCTATTATTTTTTCTTTGGTTTTAGATAATTATTAGATAGACAGACAGACAGGTAGATAATTCGAATAGCAATCTGAACAATGGACTGAAAAGATGTAAATATTTAAAGGAGGGAGAACAGTTTGTAAACCTTTCCTATGATCTTGGCAATTGATGATGAGAACAGGACCTAAGGCACTGGACGTGGGGATGGAAGTTTTAAAATGAACTATTTTATCTCAAAGTAAAAAATAGGATTTTTTTCATTCCAATGAATAATTATAAATTCCCATCTAATATTCACTTGGTTTTATTCTCATTTATAGGAGCATATCATTCTTACATCAGATTATTATTTTTTCTGTTAATTTATCTGAAAAGAAAATATATACCTTTGTTTTCATAGTATGCAAGAAAAAGAACAATGAAAAATGCTATCCTAAGATTCTTGAGTGTCTGAAAGCCAAAATAAACTGAATAGGTAAATTTAGCTTTCAGATGCTATTTGTTAGATTCTGTCTGTTGATAGTGTAGTGACTTAAGAGGTGTTTAATAGACATGGAGAAACTCCCCAGAAGTATAAGATCCCTAGACAAAACTTTAATCCAGAAACTGCAATGGATGACCTATATGAAACCCGTTTCCAATATTTTGAGCTTGCATTGAATTTGCCAAAACTACCCCACAGCTTAAGAAGCAAGTCTATGGGTAAGCAATGTATTAATGTGTGACCACCATGGTAGGCAAGGGATTTATGATACTCATGTAAAAGAGTTTTGAAGTTAGATTTTGTCTTCATTCCACATGTAGATACTAAGAACCTTCAATACACACAGCAGTATGTGCTCACCATGATGCTATCGTGAATGAAGCCCTTTCGGTACCGTGCAGGTTTCAAATGTGGATACTCTTCAGTGCTGGTGACCTGAATACCCCAGACCTTCTTCCAAGCTGCATACAGCTGAATATGAACTGGGTAGACCCCTGAGTGATGTGGTGCCACAGCATAGCCCATGTTGATAGGTATTCCATGTTCCTAAAAGAAAGCCAGAACAACATCATATGGAGTGTGGCCAACTGAATTCAACTAACAAACATCTATGCTAAGGATGAGAAATATAAAAACTAATAGGGTAGAGTTTTATAATTCTATGATAGACATAGTAAATACTTTGGGCATGTGGTGTGTAGCTAAGATTAACTCTGAATTTTGAATATAGAAGGTTTGGGGGGAAGATAGGAAGAAGATATGGCCCTTTCTCAGACAGATATGAAAAAACAAAAGGTGCCACTTGAGTAAGTACCCAAATATGGAAGACAGAATAGCCCAATGTGGAGTGTGTTTGTGTGTGTGTGTGTGTGTGTGTCTATGATGTTGAAGACAACCAGAAAGGTAGGTATGAACCATAAGGTGATAAGCTTTCACTGTTGACCTGAGGGATTGGGATTTATTCTATTTGAACAGTATAGACAGGCAGCTCTGTGAGCATATGGAGGGCCATGATCTGCTCTATGTCTTGGGAAGAAGGATATAGTCACAACATGTTAAGATGAACTAGAAGTGGGGAAGAAATGAATCAAGGCTGTGCATTAGGAAGCTATTACAATGGCGCAGATTAGAGGGCACATGAGTACCTAAACTTGATTGTTGGTGGTTGGATTAAAAGCCTGGGGATAAATGCCACACAAGATTCAGTGATGTTTTGGATACTGACGGTAAAGGAAAAGTGAAGATTGGTTTTGGGTCTTAGCAGCTCAATTTATTTTTATAAAGCCTACTGTTTACTATGAGATACTTGCCTTGGGTAGACAGTCAACTCTAAAGGAAAAGAGGTATAAATTTAAAACAAGAATATGAAAAAAATTGTCGAAGAATGGTATTATATTGTGAAGTACATGATACAGATCTGCAGTCTTCTAATTTCTGCTTCTTTATATTTCTCCCTTTAAATGCTTATCTGCTTTATAAAGATGCCTTATAGGATTGAATCTCATCAATTGAGGTTATAAATGACAATATACAGTAATACGTGAAGGCTGATTGAATCAATAAACAGAACACAAAAGTGTTGACAATTGCCATTTATATTTTCTATTACATGACACACAGCATAGGAAAAGAATTCAGTTTGGCATAATAAGCAAGTAGTGAATGGGTCACATATCTACAATACCTAAGTCATACGCCACATTCAGTTCAGAAGATGGGCTCTAAATATTTTGCAAGTTTCCTTCATTCTTCCTTTTATGGAATGACCCTCATTGCATAGCCAAATTCACCTCTCTTTCACTAGGAGTATGTGTTTTCTAACATCTATTACAATAAATGACTGTAGAAAGACTGAATTATGAAATCAATGCTATAAAATGATCTGGAGTCTTTGGCTAGGTATTGAGGAAAATTCATTTCTTTGTGTGTGCAGAGGAAAAATATTTCTTCCAGGAGACTGTATTTTCAATATAAAGTAAAGTTGGAAAAGTCCAGTAACAAATCTAGTAGGAAACTACCAGAGGGAGCAGGCAACTACTGTTACCCTGACACTCACTGGGAAGCATGTACTGGAAAAAGCCTTAGATCTCTGGTTAGTTCCATGTTGCCCAGTGAATTGTCACAAAGTGTTCTGAGGATGAGTATCGCAGAGTAGCCAAGATGTGGATGCACTGGGTATGAGATACAGATGAACTTTCTCATGAGAGAAATCTAAGGTCAAGGGTGTTCAAACCTTTCTGTCCGATAAATAGAATTTGTGTGACTGTTGCTTAGAGAAGTAGTTCTGATTTACAAAAAGGGGGAAGACAATCTGTTATACTCTTATTACTCTTTCAAGCGATTCATACCGAGGTTTCATAACCGTCTTGTCCCATGACTAGGAGAATAACAAAATAATTGGTGTATGAATCCTAATAACCTTCACCAATCATTTTGTTAGTGTCCATTTTTTATCACTGTTTAATATTTTATTTCAAATTTTGGGCCCAGAATACTAGATAAGTGTGCGAATCTTCCAGAGGCAAAGAGGTAAAAAATAATGAGAGAATTGAAATGTTGAACAACTGTATCTCCTCAGAAAAAAAAGACATTTCACTTTTGACAGGTAGTAAAATGAACTGTAGAACTTTCATGAAAAAAACAGAAGGTAAAAAGCAATTGATTTGGTGAGTAGGAAGGAAGTAAAAGGATTTTATTATATTTATTGATTTCTGGGGGCTTAATGTTCTACTGCTTATAAGGTCATCTTATCACACTGACAACTGGAGCTCAATCAAAATAGTAAATCACACTAGATAATTATGAGTTTATATTTTTTCAATCTAAATGATAACACAAAATGAAAAGTAATTCCCTAGTCAAACTCTTTTTCTGTTATCAAGGGGCTTGCTATAGAAACCTTCATTCTTTACTGTCCAGAGCTTAAAACACCCTTCACAGTGACTTGGTAAACTAAAAAGTGAGCTAAACATATATTTACACAAGATCACAAAAATTACAAAATTTGAAAGACTTTCTAATGTGAATTTAGGAAGCATTTGAGACTACAAAATTAGACATGTAAATGACAGAGTAAACTAATTCAAACATGGCTTTTATTATTTATTAAAACAATGTCTTTGAAAAGATCTAGGAGTTCTATGATATCATAATATGAGATGGCACCACAAATATTTATGGGAAGCTTAACTTGATCATTCCTATTTACATGAAATTCCCAGTTGATTGGAAAATGAGATAATGTGGTAACTTACAGACTATATAAAAATAGGGTCATCAGTTTTCAAAAACTAGAATAAAATAAAATATATTTAGCACCAAACATCTAACAGTAATGGACATGATCTCATTTTTCTTTAATCATTCTTATTGATCCTATCTGCTTGCAATTGCTTAGTACCTGATAGTTATGAAGTGTTTTTACATTCATGTCTAACATTATCCTCTTAATTACCCTGTGAGGTGGCCTGGATTATCAAATGTGGAAACTAAGGCTCAGAGAAAGCAAATGACTTACTCATGTTCACAAATGTCAGAGCTAGAATTATACCCAAGTCCTCTAAATTCATTGCTTTTGCCTTTCTACTAGGTTGCTACTACTGTGACCCTCTCTCCCCACTCCAAGTTAATGACTAGTAGCACTTTACTGACAAAAGGGAATTGATTTTAATATATAGTTCTGAATTGGAACTCCTACCACTCTATTTTTACTTGGGGGGGTTATAAAGCAAAATTATACATTTCCCAAACTCTGCCGCTATCATTTTTGATGCAAACAAGTTTCAGCCAATTAGAAGTACTTAGGATAGATGTCAGAAGGAAGTAGGTGGGCAGATGCTAAAGTCTGGCAGCTCCTGGCTCCTGTTGCTGGTACATAAGATCTTTTCTGAAGCAGTATTTGGTGCCCATTTGCAGGGCAGTGGCGAAAACTTATTGCTTCTGTCAGAGCTCCAGTGGTAACTTTAAAAGCAGTGGCCCCACTAGGGAACCAGTTCTGTCTGGCTCTGCAAAGTCCCAGAAGAGTACAGCCTAGAATCTGCTCCCTCAGCCCTTCCAAAGTTTTTGGAAGCACTTAAATCGCTGAATAAAAACTCCCTTTCAAAAAGTTCTAAATGGCTTCTGCGTCTATCATGGAAATCTGACTGATACAAGTGGTCTTTTCCCTTTCTAATAAGTATATAAGGTATAAGAGGTTCAGGCGAGATGTCAGTGGTTTGAAACTAGGAAAACTAGAAGAAGAGTTTGCTAAAGCACTGCCCAGTATTTCTCCAAGAAAACTCATTGATACATGCGAAACACCTATTTGTCTAGCTAGATACTATCATGTTATATATATGACTGTTAAATCCTATGTTTATCAGTCAATGACTAGTGCATAGAGAAAATAACTAGGAGACTAGTCTGTTTAAATAATAAAAGTCACAGGTGAACCCCATGGTGAAATCATGTTATAACAAAAGAAGGGGAACGGATTGCATTGAAAGAACATTGCTCTGATGGATTAATTCTGATGACTTGCAAGCACCTCTGTGCCAGCACGTAAAACAACACCCCTTCATAGGATAACCACGTCCTACTATACAGGCAAAAAGAACTGCAGGCATCATATGCAGAGGTGGAAAGAACAATCTGTGGTCAGTCATTGGTAGATACTCTTTAGAAGACCTGGCATACCATAGAGAACCAGAGAAGAAAAGGAGAAAACTAGGAGTTGGGAGGATGGACTCATGGACATATAAGAGATATTTCCTACAGCTACCACAAATAGCTGGACAGTAACCTGAATAATGGTTGGAGGTCCTGATACAGAGAGGAGAAAGAGCCAGACAAATGGCACTTTTCCCTATTATTATGACCTTCTGTTTACACTCCAGGAGATATGGCTTGTGAAACCAGACCTAATACATTTAGGATGGTTTAATATTCCCAGTGTTAGCACCATGACTGGCACATTGTTGGTGTTGAATAAATATTTTTTAAAGGAAATAGCAAATAAAATTTTTTATTAAATTCATCATAGAAATTTAATAAATGAATGGAAAAGAAAAATAAATTAAATGATTGCATAAATGAATGTACTTGTAGTAAAGAGATAGTTCATTGAACTTTTTTTTTTTTTTTTTTTTTTTTTGCGGTACGCGGGCCTCTCACTGCTGTGGCCTCTCCCGTTGCGGAGCACAGGCTCCAGATGCGCAGGCCCAGAGGCCATGGCTCACGGGCCCAGCCGCTCCGCGGCATGTGGGATCTTCTCAGACTGGGGCACGAACCCGTGTCCCCTGCATCGGCAGGCAGACTCTCAACCACTGCGCCACCAGGGAAGCCTGAACAGTAACTTTTTGAACTTAAAGTATTGATTTGTCTTCCTAAATATACAACTTCTAGGGAGTGACACTGGTGCTAAAGAAAACAGATCTCATTATCTAATTTTCCTTTTAATAAGGACAATGTGGAATCACTTGTCAACTTTGAGAATGATCCTAGGATCATTGATTTTGCACAGTGTTTTGGGAACTGAAATTGTCTTCTGTTTTCATAAGTGATAAAAGCAATGACTGTGTGACCCTGGAAATTGGCTGGGTCAGTCCTTACACTTTTTGGACTGAAGCCTAGTAAATGGTGACAAATCTCTGGAGAGCTCTGTGTTACAAATGGATTTTTCTTTTGAAAATAGGAATAGCACAGCAATAGTATTGCTTCTATAGTGTGAACTTTCCAATTCTAAGTAGAGCTATTTTGGGCAACTGAGACACATCCCTTTAATATTCTTGACCCTGCTGAAGGTCTACTTAGCTGCTTGAAAAGAACTAACACAAAGACTAAGCAAGTCTTCATTCACACTGTATAAAATGTGGTTGATTAAGCATTTTCATTGCTAACTTTTGGTACCCAGAAGTCCCACTTCATTGACAATCATGCAATATATATTTATTATGTATAATAATGTACTAGGAGCCATTTGTTGCAGAGGATACAGCAGTGAACAAACAGACAGAAATTCCTGCCATAGGGAAGCTTATATTTTAGTGGGGTGAGACCAAGATTACACAGAACAAGTAGGTAAATTGTATATTATATTAGAAGGGCTAAGAGCTATTGGGAAAAATAAAGCAGAGAAAAGGAGAGGAATGAAGGGGTATGGGTTGCAATATTAAATAGATTATTCATGGAGAAGGTAATATTTTGAAACAAGGTCTAAAGTTGTAAGAGATTAAGCCATACAGATAACTTGGAGAAGATCATTCCAGGCAGAAGGACAGTATATACATTGTTGTGAGTTGAAAGAACCTCAGGTATTTTTGAGGAAGAATAAGAATTCAGTTGCTTTTGGAGCAGCGTTAGCAAAGGGGGAGAGTAGCAAGAGATAATGTCAAGAGGTGGCACTGCTGCAAGTAGCCTTGTCAGTTATTTACTGAACAACTCCAGGGGGCACCATTCACATCGACTATGCTTTTACAGAGGTTGTATGATGCAGTATCACTGACAAGAAGGAATGGGTGCAGAGCATTTAAGTCCTTAATGTGCCACAATAAGGATGTTGGTATTTACCTTGAATGAGATGAGAAGCTACTGGAAAGTTTTGAGCAGATAGATGATCTAGACTATCATTAAAAAAAAAAAATTCTTCTGACTTCTATGTTGACAGCTGACTGAAAGGAAGTAAGGAGGAAAGTAGGAGCCAGTTACTAGGTTTTGGTAACAATTTAAGTGAGAGATAATGATAGCTTGGACCAGGGTGGGGACAATGTAACTGGTGAAAAGTGATTTTATTCTGGATATATTGTGAAGGGGGAGCCACAGAATTTGATGATAGATTGAATATGCAACATGAGACAAGGTGCTCAACTAGAAGGATAGAATTTCCATCAAATGAGTCTGGAAAGTTTAAAAATTAAACAGGTTGGGCTTCCCTGGTGGTGCAGTGGTTGAGAGTCCGCCTGCCGATGCAGGGGACAGGGGTTCGTGCCCCGGTCTGGGAGGATCCCGCATGCTGCGGAGCAGCTAGGTCCATGAGCCATGGCCCCTGAGCCTGCGCGTCCGGAGCCTGTGCTCCGCAACGGGAGAGGCCACAGCAGTGAGAGGCCCACATACCGCAAAAAAAAAAAAAAAATTAAACAGGTTTGGGGGAGAAAGGACATATGTTTGAGATTAGACATTCAATTGGATATCTAATGTCTTCCCACTCAATTGGGAAGTCAAATAAATAAGTTTAGCATTTAGAGGAGCAAGTTCAGCTGGAGAGCTCAAGATATCAATTTTATTTAAAGTCATAAAACTCATTAAGATCACCAACAGAATTAATGTGTAAACAGAGAGAAGAGGAAGGCTGTCTTTGGGACAGATTAACATCAAGAAGGCAGAGAGGAGAGAAGAAATCCAGAAAGTACTCTCAGAAAGAGTATTCCAAGTGAGATGGGAGGAATACCAGGAATTTCCAAGGAGAACTAAGAATTGCCGATTGGGTTTAACACTGGATGTCCTTTAATGAACTGGAAAAGAGAAGATCTGGTGGAGTGCTGAAGGGCAAGAAAATCAGAGTGGATTTAAGAGTCTAGAGGGAGCTGAAATGGTGAAAGTGAGTATAACAACGATTTTAAGAAGTTTTGCTAAAATGAAGAGTCAAGAAATGGTGCTGTAGTTGGAGAAACAACATAAGCACAGGACCATCTAAAGATGGGAGAAATAGCTGTATGTTTATAGAAAGGGTAATGATTTAGAAGACAGGGGAGAACTAATGGAATTACAGTTTTTTATATATATAATTTAAATTATATATATATATATATATATATTTTTTTTTTTTTTTTAATTTTTTGATTGGCCAAACCTAGCGTTGGTGTTTATTTCATCCTCAAGACCCTAGGAGGAAGGTAGTGGTAATCCCGTTGCTGATGTCACGCAGCTGGCGAGGGTCTGGGCTCGGGCTGAGAGGCCAGAGCCTGCACTCCCGGCCACTAAGGTGCTGAGTAGGGTCGTGGGAGTTGGGAGAACCTGAAGCCCGGAGTCCCCGAAGCCCGGAGTCCCCAGGGCTTTGTGGGCGCTGAGCAGGTGGGCCCAGTGGCCTCAATGCTTGGTGACCGGGCGTGATCATCCACCGGAAGGGGTAGTAGCGGTAGTCGGCCGTGACCTGTGTGTGGATGTTCTGCCGCCCGAAGCCCACCTTCAGCAGGGCGGACACCTGCGTCTTTTGGCACACGGTGGTGATGTTTGAGTAGTACTTGGACTTCATCAGCTCCCCCAGGAGGCGAGGTTGCAGAAGGAGAATGCTCCTTGGCTTCAGCAGGCGGAAGGGCATGGTCCCTAATGAGGTTGAACTGGTGTGTGTGCCAGGTCCCCTCAGACAGCAGGTACGTGTCGTACAGGATCCCATCAAAGTGACTGTCAGGGTGGGCACCACCTTCTCCCACAGGCCTTTCAAGGGAACCACCCTGAGGGGAGGCCGCTGGGTCCAATCCTGGAGCCGCTGGAAAATTTCGTCGTTGCATTCAAGGATCCAGTGCTCGTCGATGTGGGCCTCCTGCACCTTCGTAGCTGCCATGGCCGCGCCGAAGCCCACCTCCAGGACCTGGCCTTTTCTGGAGGCGGCGGCAGCCGCCACGCTTGCAGGTAGGGGTCTCCCAGCTCTCCATCGCCAGATCGCCCAGGATCTACAGGTGCGTATCCCGCCCCGCGCGAAGACGCGGGTCGCGGTGCTGGCACTGGTACTGTGCGCCGCCCAAGCTCTGGATACGCAGGGCCAGGTCCCTGCCGGGCCTTCATGGGCGGGGCCCTGGAATGATATTCTCGAACAGTTGGGAAGGGACGTGATTGAGTGCAAAAGGACAGAATTTGGTCTTTGCATTTCTAGCTCTTTTATTTGTTGTTTCAAGACAGAAACCAGGATTGTGTGCTGCCCTCACAGCATGCCAAGCCACGACGTATATTTAGGTCACTGTTAACACAGCTTATGGTAATAAGGGGTATCTACATATTCAAAAAGATTGTACTAAATAATTAGGACCACTTGAGTAACTAGCTATGAAGATTATTATAATTTGTATGTTTTTTTATTTTCTGTATAGACATGCTCACGTTTCAAATTAAAATCAAACCTATTATTATATTTACATTTTGTTATCACCACGTTGAAGTTAGTAGTTGTAGTAATGGGGCCATGTGGAAGTGCTCTTTCAATTGCTTGACTTTTTTTTTTTTTTCAGTGAAATAAGAAACTCATCGGTTGAGAATGAAGATGGGGCAAGACGTGTAGTAATTTGCAGAAAGAGAAGGTATGAAACAGTGATCCAGGAGAGTAAGATTGTGAACAAAATAAGGACTTGCTGTGTAACTTCTGGGCAGTATTGAGCTCCATTTGAAGTCTGTGGTCATGGTTTTAAAGTGAGAACAATTAAGTGTTGATCCTAGCCACATTAATTTTCAGGGGTACAGGAGTGGACTAGGTAGAGATTTGGATTTAAAAGGAGTTGAGACTTTGCAAGGGAGTTTGATGAACCAAGAAATGTAAAGGAGTTCAGGGAGGATTCAAGAGAATGCTTATAATGATGGGTTCTTGAGAAAAGCTTAATAAAGAGAAAAGTAAAGACCTGTGAAGAGTTTGGGGCAGCAAAGATGTGATATCAGGCTATCTCAGGAAATACTAGATCTGCATTTTAGTACCTTTCTCTTCATTGTTGCCTCTGCTGCATGGAAAGATCTAGTTCTAGATGTAAGTTAGTGACAAGAGAAATGATACCAGATAGTAAATATTTAGAGCTTCTAACAATGTCTTTAACCTGGAAGGAATAACATTCAAGATTCTTTGTAAATGTGTTAAGAGATGGAAACAAGAATAGTATGATCCATTCCATTATGATACCATTTCTATAGTTACTATAAGCAGAAACGTGCAAAAAGAAGGTACTCAAAATAATTTTGCTTAATACAAATCACAGCATTTTCACAATACGTTCATTTGTAATTTTATCTCAAGTAAATAATGTAACTAATTTACCTTCCCATATATTTCCATTCTTAGTACCTCAAATATCTATACACAGCAAGTATTAAATAGTTTTAAAAAATCTTCTACCTGATTGCCTATGTTCATGAAATAAAGCGCTGGTTTAGGTGAACTGGCTAGGGGTGTGTGTGTGTGTGTCTGTGTGTGTGTGTGGTAGACAAGTAGAGGAGGGCAACTTGTCCTTTTTGAAACTGGCTGGAATGTCCTTCATTTTTAAATTTTGCTCACATTTCCTAACTTTTTGGATGCTTCCACAATTATATAGCTGATGGTTTAGAATCATTAATTTAAACGCATCACTTTGCAGAAATAGATTTGCATAAACTATTACTTAATCTGAACAATGGAATATATTTCTAATATTATTTTTGAGTCAAGCTGAGATTTCCCTTAGGAGTCATTTTTCCCCTTAATGCCAGCTTAATGCATTTATGGAAAAATGCTTTAAACATTTGGTGTAGGAATGAGCCATCCCTCTGGTTGTAAATTTTCTCCCCCACCTCCAAAATACAAAGGGTTATTACATGTTGTCCTCTGTGACATCCTGTGCCTTCTCTAAGAGTTAAAATAATTCCCGTCTGTGATTGTTTCCAATTTTGTGGAAACTTTACTACCCTGTGAAATAAATTTAATCAGACAAAAAGCTTATGTTAATAAATGGTACGTATATAATTAAAAAAACGTAAATAAATTATGAGGACTTAAGTAACTGCCTATAAAGATGGTTAAATTACTATACTTTTCTGTAGACATGCCATACCAAATATTATACTTCCATTTCGTTATCTTCATGTTAAAGTGGTATGATATTTGGAAATCAAAGTTTCAATACAGTTTCCATCTCAAACAACTCCAGTTCAAGCCCTTCAGTTCTCCTATATTATTAACCAGCTTTAACGCTCTCCACTGTCAACATGTTTGAAAACAATTTCTCATATTGCTCAGGTTACTGCAGAAGTGACTGCATGGAACTAAAGTGTTGACTCTGAAGAGGTAACTACAGAATGATGAAAATGTTCAGCCCCTACCGATAAAGCATAAAAGAAGCTGTCTAGCTGAATTTTTCAAATTGAAAAACAAAAGAGAATAAAAGAAAAGAAAAGGAAAAACATGTGATAACTACTGCTTTTGATGGATTATCCAATTTGAATAGGGTATACTCAGTAGAGCAGGAGTTAAATTTTTAAAAAAATCTTGCAAACCTTGGCTTTTGATTAGCTCACAATCATTTATTAATTAAAAACAAGTTTGGTCATTGAAGCAATAAAATGAAAATCTGTCAGTGAAAGTTAATTATGCTATTATTAAGCATTCTAAGAATTCACTCACAAAACTGCTATCTAATAATTGATTGATAATTAGGCATAAAATTTTCACTATCAACACTTCTTAAAAAGTGTTAGGCCATGTTTAGGGTATTCTATATAAATATTCCTTTGAAGGGTCTAAAAATTTTAGACAATGGGGCAGTTTGGATGTAGGCAAATCTCAAAACAGCTTAAGAGAAAAAATGCAATGGAAAAGCACTGGATAGGAAATGGTCAAACTTTGCCTCAGAAAAACAAGAAACAGTGGATTGAGAAAAAGAAAAGTGCTTATTCTTCTTGACTAATTGGAAATCCAGAGATGAATGGTTGGTTCAGAAGTTCAAGAATGCCAGAAGTGAGGTCTCTGATTCTCTTGGCCTCTCCTTCATGTTTTAGATGAATATCTTTGTTCTAGCCAATAGGACCACATACTAGGCAAGAGAAAGGAACAAAGGCAAAGTGCAGAGGGCAAACATCAGCCATCTCTAACCTGCTTTCCCGGAGATTTCCTGGAAGTTCCATACCATGACTCACTTTTATATCTAATTGGCCAGAACTATGCACTTTACCTGAAATAAAAGCTGAAAAATCTGTCCTCTAGCTAGACATTTTGGCTCCACAAGCAAACTTTGGCTTTATTCACTAGGAAGAGTGTGAAAATGGGTACTGAGTATGCATTTAGAAGTGATGACCAAGTATTAATCTGTACCCTACCAGAATGTAGAAATAAGAATTCTCACGCCTTGTTGCTAAGCAGCCCACTTCCTAATCTTATGTATAAAAGGCACATAAGAGTCCTGATCTAGGAGGTAAACAGGAGAGCAGTAGCTTAGAATACATTAATTAGGGGAGGTGATATGAGAATCTGGAGAACTGGAATTTCAGAAGGTAGAGTTCTAAGCAAAAGTGATCAGAACAGTTGGATTTAGGGTCCCTGAAGCCCTAAAACCTAGAGGGAAAAGTTCCTTCATATTCTGGCTCCACATGAACTACACGGGCTCATTTCCTCTTAATTCCCAACTCAAAGCCTCTTCTGACACCAAATCAATTTCTTCTTCTTTTCTTCAATATTTTATGCTCCTTTTGGAGATTCATAAGGGCAAGAATTATCAGAAGTGTATTTTATGTTCCACAAATTTCATATTTCTAAGGACACAGCAAGTTACCAATAATCATTATGGATAGAGGTACATTAATTAGGGATTCATGAAATACTGTCCATTATTATGATTCCAATTTGACATACCTTCCTCTGCATCTTTATAGGTCAAAGTGTGTAGGTCAAAGTTTGGAAGACTTTTTCTCTAAAGGGCTATGTAGGAAATATTTTAGGCTTCGCCAGCAACATAATGCCTCTGTCACATGTTTTTCTTTGTTTACTTGATTTTTACAACCATTTACAAATGTAAAACCCACTCTTAGCAGACCAGCCATACCAAAACAGGCTGCAGCTAAATCCCACAGGCAATAGTTTCCTGACTCACAGATAGGCTGTTGCTGAAGCAATATATATTGATATATATTTTGTCGCAAGAGTGGAACACGTTCTTTTGGGCACTATCTTGTGCCCTTTCTCATACTGCTCCCTCTGCTTGGATGCCGTGTTCCTGCCTTCTGCCTCAAGCACACCTACTCATTTTTCACAAGTGTTGTTATCTCAATTGTCTGTCCTGTTTATTATTTTTCTTCCTCTTGTAACTAACCCGTGTCTCCTTTGTGGCTATGCTGGGCTCTGTACCTGTCTCTCAAAAACCCAAAATGCTGTTTTGTTAAACTGAAGTTATATCCCAAGAATAAGCAGCATCTCACTCATTTTTGCATCCTGGGTGTCAAGTAAAATGCTTAGTAGATAATACACATTCATTAATTATCTGTTGAGGAGAGAAAGGAAGGAAAAGAGGGAGAAAGAAAGGGAAGAAAGAAGAAAGAAATGAACAAACAGCTGAACAAATGATAGACGGGAGTTACTTTTTCACACTGGAGGAAGTATCTGAAAATTTTTGGACATAATTGGAAAGCAATAATTTCAAAGATTCAAGAGTTCACATATACATGTATCAACTTTTTAAAAATATTTCGCTTATTTTCTTTAAAAACACAACTTTTATCATAAATGTTCCTTTTTCCTGGAATGTTTGGTAAGATATTGGTGTCTTTGAATCACCAAAAATTAGTGACCACATTCAGTACTGAATGATGGATAGATGGAGGACTGCAAAGCAAATTAGACTATCTTGGATCTGTTCCCAATGTGCATATTACATTACCTTGAAAAATCACTTGGTCTTTTTTCAATCATCATCAACCTCTTATTTCAAAAGGAATGATCACATGGTAAAAATGACGGTAGCCATGATGATGATGAGGAGGAGGACAAATGCTTTTTGAAAGACTTACGTGCCAAGCACTTAGCTAAACATTATACACATATGAACATGTACACACATCACCTAAACCTCGTAAAAACCTATGTAATAGAAACAACTATCATCTCCAGCTTACACATTCATAATTAAAGCACTGGAATTTTAAGTCATTTGCTAAGGGCACCCATCTAGTAATTGTCAAAGAAGCAATTTGAACCAAGATACATCTGAAACTAAACACATGAACTTACTACTCAGGGAAATTAGGCTGTGTCACACACAGGGTAAACTTATGTCATAAAAGATTTTTATGTATAAAAATAGTTAAGGTTTTGTTTTCTGAAGAGGAACATGAATTTTTCTTTTGTATTTTGTGCACAGTTTATTGCTCTGTATTATATAAATAAAACTTAATATTTAGAGGAAATATTTATTTACCTTAAAGCAAGTAAATTAAATATTAACAACTACTTTAAGCAGTTATCAGCTTACCTCCTAGGGGGAAATCTTTGTTGCAATTGTTATATGTATCAGCACTTGAAAAGAATTGGAGCTCCTCTAGTTAATCTTAAAATATTATTTAAATGCAAAAAAACCATAAAGCAGAAAGAATGACTTTCAATACTTATACTTACTAAAAATAATGACAACAAGGTATCCAGAACAGACAGGTGCAAACCTTGGTAGATTCATAACAATGCATCTGAGTAATATAAATCATTTCCTTTAATTATTGCTGCCCAATATTAAAGTGCATTCTGTAGGTGGCATTTATTCCTTTGAGATTAAACATGTTCAGGAAAAAAAAAGCTACTATACAGAAAAAAGATGCTGCAGCTAAAATAGGGATGTGGGGGATGGGGGTGTCTGATGGTGCCCTCTGCTAAAAAAATCAAATAGATAAATATGTATTGTAGAAATTTTCTGTCTAAGGGAAATTCTTTTATCTACCCATCAATACCAGACTGGCAAGTCAAGGACTGACGATGATACAACACATGACAAGAAAAGCCATTTTTTTCTCTAAATCCATTACTAAGCATTATGAATATTAATAGCTAATGAAAAACCAATTCTAATTTCCAGGCAAAAAGTTTATCCTATTCTTCATGTCCTAGGTTTGGTGAAAACAGAAATTGAGAACTTTAGCGACTGCTTGAATAAACTAGCTAAGAATTTTATTAAACAATATCATCCTACTCGTAAAAAGGCCAAAAACCTCTACCTATCTGCTGTCAATGGGTAGCTGAAAGGGAAATCAAAATATTTTCACTTGTTACACAATACATTGATAAATTATGCCCTTAATACATGAAATTTTCCGTATTAATCTTTGAAATTTTATACAATAACATCTACTTCTCTCAATACAGAAGAAAGTTCTGGGTTCTTCAACTATTATTCAACTTTGCAGAAGTCATATATATTACCTTAATTACCTGGACTATGGTTAACAAAAGGCCATTAGAATAACAGGGCACACAAGTTGGTTCATTTTACCTTGGGAAGATACTGTCTGGTTTTCCCACAGATCATCAGCTCTTGCTTGGGGTGTTGTATGGTGCAATTGAGAGCACTGAATTAGGAACCACAAGGCAGAGTGTGGGTTCTCTGTGTGACCAAGTACAAGTCACTTATGAGCTCAGTTTTTTCATTTGTGAAATTGAGAGCTTTCATTATCACTTTAGAAACCAACCTAGGAAGCCTACTCTACCTGATTTCCAAGCTCAGACCAATTCAGATTCACATAATTTTACAGATATCAGGGGCTTCAGTGGTCATCTACAGTGACCACTTCATTTTACTGAAATGGGAATCTGGCTACTAGGCCCAGATAACATGACAATGGCTAGAAGAGAAAGCTACCAACATTACAAACAATAGACTGGAAAACTAGAAAAAATAGACACAGTAATTCAAAAATTCTATGAACATAGTTTAGGAGCAAATAATCCACATAATCACAGCTGACTCTGAGAGCACAGCAGGAAAAGAGTACAGTAAAATCATTTGTATTAACATGAAAACCTTTAGCTGTCGTGAAAAATGTGTCATGATGCTTAGTACACATTTACCATTTTAAAAGTGGTAAGTTATGTATTTTAAAAGGTTACTCTCTGAAATGCTTAAAACAATAAAGCACTCAAATGCTGGAGATTTTCAGTGACAAATGAATACCTCACTTATTGTAACACAATATTTCATCTTGATATAGCATATATTAAAGGTTGAATCTATAGGTGTGCAATTTTTTTCACACTAAGTTTTATTCACTTTTATTGTAAATAAAACACAAGAATATTAACAGGAAGGTACAAAGGATTGTGATATTTCAATATTGTCACAGAAAAGGAATGTGGTAATGGATGAATTGTGTCTGTGAACAATAGTTTTGAACAAGAGATGAGAAATATATGCATATATAATATAAAAAAATTAACAGACATAATTATGAAGGGATATCTCTACTGACCACATGGATATATGGAAATACTTTTAAACTGTTGGAAAATGCCGTCTATAAATAAACATTCTATAGTCAGTAACAAAATCATTTAAATGCTCATATAAATGAGCTTCAAGTTTGCTGGCTGGTATCCTATAATCATCCCACTGTGATTTTATTATTTTCTTCTTTCTGAACACCATTTTGCTCATCATAGGTTTCCAATAAGTAGAATTAAATATATTCAAGATCATACAAATATTCCATTTACTAAACATTTAGCAAACTTTCACTGCTCTGTCTTCCAAGGAAATGCCATTAATATTTGATTTCATTATTTAATGCTTTTTCAAGCTTAAAAATATATTTTGCCTGTTTCAGGATTAAAAACTGATACAAAAAATTGTTTCCAAAAATATAGTGGATTTTAATTTGAAAACCCAGTCTAGAAATTCTAGCTTATCAGGGGAAATTACCAGCAATTATAGCTGCATTTCTATCACAGGGCTTAAATCTAAAAGTAGGATGGCAACTTTGGTATGGAGAATTAGGATAGTGGATTACACAGACTGAAGTATATGAAAAATGAAGTAAAATATAAGTGGTCCCATCCTTAAGGAGCAAGGAAAAGGGAAAATGGAAGATAAGACTAGAACACAGGCAATTTACTTTTAGGGAGAAGAGACAAAGACAGTACTTTCTTTTCTCTCCCTAACTTCTTTTCGGTACTGGCAAGGATAACTTTTGAATTAACACAAGATGATGTCACTAAAATTTTCTTTAATCCATGCCTTTCTGATTTATTCTTAAGAGTGTGTATATGGTGTAGAGAATGGGAGGTAAGGAAATGCTCCTCCAAATTCAAGAACCCCAGAGCCTGGATGACATTATGTTAGCAGTGACTTGTAGGAAGAGTAGGAGAAAATTGGGGTCAAAACCAGAGTCACCAAACTGGGAGGAGCAGCACAACACAAGTGTGATAACTGTGAAAAACAACAGTCATCATCAAGGACTCCATGAAAGGAGGCTCACTGGAGACTTACAAGTATTATTCATTAAAAAATGAGATGGGAGCATATAATACACAATATAAGGGGCCAGATGCTAGGGCCTTGTGGGCTCTTTTAAAATAGTTTGAAGGGCTTTGAGACAAAATGTCACAGAATCTGAATTACGTGTTAACAAGATCATTGTAGTTGCTTTGATAAGAATAGACTCCACAGGGCCAAGAGTGGAACTGGAGACCAGTGAAGAGGCTATTGAAACAAATTAGTCAAGGAATGATGATATTCTTCTTTATCTAATTGCTTTAGGTGCAAGGTTAGGTTGTTTATTTGAGATGTTTCCTGTTTCTTAAGGTAGGATTGTATTGCTATAACCTTCCCTCTAAGAACTGCTTTTGCTGCATCCCATACGTTTTGGGTCATCATGTCTCCATCGTCATTTGTTTCTAGGTAGTTTTTGATTCCCTCTTTGATTTCTTCAGTGCTCTCTTGGTCATTTAGTAGTGTATTGTTACCTCCATGTGCTTTTTAGTAGTGTATTTAGCCTCCATGTGCTTGTATTTTTTACAGATCTTTCCCTGTAACTGATATCTAGTCTCATAGCGTTGTGGTCGGAAAAGATACTTGATACAATTTCAATTTTCTTAAATTTACCAAGGCTTAATTTGTGATCCAAGATATGATCTATCCTGGAGAGTATCCCTTGAGAAAAATGTGTATTCTGTTGTTTTTGGATGGAATGTCCTATAAATATCAATTAAGTCCATCTTGTTTAATGTATCATTTAAAGCTTGTGTTTCTTTATTTATTTTCATTTTGGATGATCTGTCCATTGGTGAAACTGGGGTGTTAAAGTCCCCTACTATGGTGTACTACTGTCGATTTCCCCTTTTATGGCTGTTAGCATTTGCCTTATGTATTGAGGTGCTCCTATGTTGGGTGCATAAATATTTACAATTGTTATATCTTCTTCTTGGATCGATCCCTTGATCATGATGTAGTGTCCTTCTTTGTCTCTTGTAATAGTCTTTGTTTTAAAGTCTATTTTGTCTGATATGAGAATTGCTACTCCAGCTTTCTTTTGATTTCTATTTGCATGGAGTATCTTTTTCCATCCCCTCACTTTCAGTCTGTATGTGTCCCAAGGTCTGAAGTGGTTCTCTTGTAGACAGCATATATATGGATCTTGTTTTTGTATCCATTCAGCAAGTCTGTGTCTTTTGGTGGGAGCATCTAATCCATTTACATTTAAGGTAATTATCAATATGTATGTTTCTATTCCCATTTTCTTAACCCCAAAGTTAGCAGAAGGAAAGAAATCATAAAGATCAGATCAGAAATAAATGAAAAAGAAATGAAGGAAACGATAGCAAAGATCAATAAAACTAAAAGATGGTTCTTTGAAAAGATAAACAAAATTGATAAACCATTAGCCAGGCTCATCAAGAAAAAAAGGGAGAAGACTCAAATCAATAGAATTAGAAATGAAAAAGAAGTAACAATTGACACTGCAGAAATACAAAGGGATCATGAGAGATTACTACAAGCAACTCTATGCCAATAAAATGGACAGCCTGGAAGAAATGGACAAATTCTTAGAAATGCACAACCTGCTGAGACTGAACCAGGAAGAAAGAGAAAATATGAACAGACCAATCACAAGCACTGAAATTGAAACTGTGATTAAAAATCTTCCAACAAACAAAAGTCCAGGACAAGATGGCTTCACAAGCGAATTCTATCAAACATTTAGAAATGAGCTAACACCTGTCCTTCTCAAACTCTTCCAAAATATACCAGAGAGAGAAACACTCCCAAACTCATTCTATGAGGCCACCATCACCCTGATACCAAAACCAGACAAAGATGTCACAAAGAAAGAAAACTACAGGCCAATATCACCGATGAACATAGATGCAAAAATCCTCAACAAAATACTAGCAAACAGAATCCAACAGTACATTAAAAGGATCATACACCATGATCAAGTGGGGTTTATTCCAGGAATGCAAGGATTCTTCAATAAATGTAAATCAATCAACGTGATGCACCATATTAACAAATTGAAGGAGAAAAACCATATGATCATCTCAATATATGCAGAGAAAGCTTTCGACACAATTCAACACCCATTTATGATAAAAACCCTGCAGAAAGTAGGCATAGAGGGAACTTTCCTCAACATAATAAAGGCCATATATGACAAACCCACAGACAGCATCATCCTTAATGGTGAAAAACTGAAACTGTTTCCACTAAGATCAGGAACAAGACAAGGTTGCCCACTCTCACCACAATTATTCAACATAGTTTTGGAAGTTTTAGCCACAGCAACCAGAGAAGAAAAATAAATAAAAGGAATCCAAATCAGAAAAGAAGTAAAGGTGTTACTGTTTGCAGATGACATGATACTCTACATAGAGAATCCTAAAGATGCTACCAGAAAACTACTAGAGCTAAGCAATGAATTTGGTAAAGTAGCAGGATACAAAATTAATGCACAGAAGTCTCTGGCATTCTTACACACTAATGATGAAAAATCTGAAAGTGAAATTAAGAAAGCACTCCCATTTACCACTGCAACAAAACGAATAAAATATCTAGGAATAAACCTACCTAAGGAGACAAAAGACCTGTATGCAGAAAATTATAAGACACTGATGAAAGAAATTAAAGATGATACAAACAGATGGAGAGATATACCATGTTCTTGGATTGGAAGAATCAACATTGTGAAAATGACTCTACTACCCAAAGCAATCTATAGATTCAATGCAATCCCTATCAAACTACCACTGGCATTTTTCACAGAACTAGAACAAAAAATTTCACAATTTGTATGGAAACACAAAAGACCCCGAATAGCCAAAGCAATCTTGAGAAAGAAAAACGGAGCTGGAGGAATCAGGCTCCCTGACTTCAGACTATACTACAAAGCTACAGTAATCAAGACAGTATGGTACTGGCACAAAAACAGAAATATAGATCAATGGAACAGGATAGAAAGCCCAGAGATAAACCCACGCACATATGGTCACCTTATCTTTGATAAAGGAGGCAAGAATATACAGTGGAGAAAAGACAGCCTCTTCAATAAGTGGTGCTGGGAAAACTGGACAGGTACATGTAAAAGTATGAAATTAGAACACTCCCTAACACCATACACAAAAATAAGCTCAAAATGGATTAAAGACCTAAATGTAAGGCCAGACACTGCCTTTGTGGCAGAACGCTCTATAGGCAGAACACTCTATGACATAAATCACAGCAAGATCCTTTTTGACCCACCTCCTAGAGAAATGGAAATAAAAACAAAAATAAACAAATGGGACCTAATGAAACTTCAAAGCTTCTGCACAGCAAAGGAAACCATAAACAAGACGAAAAGGCAACCCTCAGAATGGGCGAAAATATTTGCAAATGAAGCAACTGACAAAGGATTAATCTCCAAAATTTACAAGCAGCTCATGCAGCTGAATAACAAAAAAACAAACAACCCAGTCCAAAAATGGGCAGAAGACCTAAATAGACATTTCTCCAAAGAAGATATACAGATTGACAACAAACACATGAAAGGATGCTCAACATCATTAATCATTAGAGAAATGCAAATCAAAACTACAATGAGATATCATCTCATACCGGTCATAATGGCCATCATCAAAAAATCTAGAAACAATAAATGCTGGAGAGGGTGTGGAGAAAAGGGAATGCTCTTGCACTGTTGCTGGGAATGTAAATTGATACAGCCACTATGGAGAACAGTGTGGAGGTTCCTTAAAATACTACAAGTAGAACTACCATACAACCCAGCAATCCCACTACTGGGCATATACCCTGAGAAAACCATAATTCAAAAAGAGTCATGTACCACAATGTTCATTGCAGCTCTACTTACAATAGCCAGGACATGGAAGCAACCTAAGTGTCCATCAACAGATGAATGGATAAAGAAAATGTGGCACATGTATACAATGGAATATTACTCAGCCATAAAAAGAAAAGAAATTGAATTATTTGTCATGAGGTGGATGGACCTAGAGTCTGTCATACAGAGTGAAGTAAGTCAGAAAGAGCAAAACAAATACTGTATGCTAACACATATATATGGAATCTAAGAAAAAAAAAAAAGGTCCTGAAGTACCTAGGGGTAAGATGGGAGAAAAGACACAGACCTACTAGAGAATGGACTTGAGGATATGGGGAGGGGTAATGGTAAGCTGTGACAAAGTGAGAGAGTGGCGGGGACATATATACACTACCAAATGTAAAATAGATAGCTAGTGGGAAGCAGCCGCATAGCACAGGGAGATCAGCTCGGTGGTTTTTGACCACCTAGAGAGGTGGGATAGGGAGGGTGCGAGGGAGGGAGACGCAAGAGGGAAGAGATATGGGAACATATGTATATGTATAACTGATTCACTTTGTTATAAAGCAGAAACTAACACACCATTGTAAAGCAATTATACCCCAATAAAGATGTAAAAAAAAAAAAAGAAATGATGGTAGATATCATCCCTTTCATTTTTCAAAGTCAAGTGATAAATATATAATAGTAAAGATGTCTTCTGTCTAAACAAATTGTCCATAACTATAGTTAAAGCTGAGTAATTTTTTATTAAATCAAAATAGTAGGAAAGTCCTCCTGTATTCTCCAATTCAAAACATGATTCATTTAGAGATATGCAGAGATGGGTAATAGCTCTTCTTGGGTACATAGTTTGCAACTAGACTTTTAACTTTTATTATATGAATAGGACAGTTATATGAAAATACTTTAATAAGGACATACATTTGAAATATCTATAGTCTTTTAAGAGACTATCAGCAAGACACTGCATGAAAAAATATTCACGAGCCTTCATTTAAAATAGTCTATGTCCAGCTTAAAAAAAAAAAAAGAAATGATGATAGAGTTCAGACATCTGGAATGGTGCTGTGAGGAGCTCCATGGTCTCTTTTCCAGCAAAACAACCATAACTGGTAGAAATTATTTTTAAAAAATGCCATGTATTTTAAATCTCTGGAAAATGAACCAAGAAGATACAGCAAAGAAATATTTATTCAAGAAATCTACTAAGATTGGTAAGAACAGTGAAAGTGTGTAGCATTTGAGCCATGGCCTCACTTGCTCCAGTTTAAAGTGGCAAAATCCCTACCCACGTTGGGTGCAGCCAAGAACACAGGGGGTACCTCTCCGCCTCAAGGTAGCCACACTCATAGAGCAGAAACTGTACCCCAGATGCAGACCAAGAATACTGGAACCATGATTTGTCCTGGATCCAGCTCAATTATAGGGTGGTAGTTCTAAGCCATGAGAGGCAAGCTGAGAGGACCAGAGGCTACTATCTCAACCCAGCACCCTGATCATAAATCTGGGTATTGCTCTGTGAGAAGGGGCCATTATCTCCACCCTCAGCTCTGGAGCATTGGTGCAGAGATTTTGCCCAGGGTAGGAGGCACATCATAAGAAGAGAGAGTTCCTAAGTTCTCTTGAAGGGAACTGACTTTTTTTGGGACAGAGAATTAAGAAGTTCAAACCTAAGGTCACTCTTGAAAACAAATGACGATTTTGATAATAAGCAATTAAGAGGAGGTTGTTTTTATTTTAATTAAGATTAACAACAAGCTGATAATAGACCAAACAAAAGTTTACTAGACAGAATCAGG
>NW_006781888.1:277174-277487 GCF_000442215.2 Lipotes vexillifer | reverse complement strand
GGGAAAGAGACAGCTCGGGTTACTCCTGGAGTCATAAAAAGCCTCATATACTGGCTTCAAAGACTACTGTGAAAAGGCCCACATTTTAGTGGTTCCGACTATGGCACAATTTGCATCCTAGGGCATTGTCAAAAACAATAAAGCATATTGTTAGTAATTACTGTAGGTTCTTATCTGGCTAACTTTTATACCTGGCTAGCTGTCTACCACAGGCAGACAGCTTAATAGAGACATCAGGAAAAGATGCAAAAACAACCTTACTAAAAATACTGTTATGACAGAGTGACTGTGCTGCCTCTGTAGCGTTGAGGCT
>NW_006781888.1:246193-277164 GCF_000442215.2 Lipotes vexillifer | reverse complement strand
GGAAAGAGTCTTCACTTCAATTTCCCAATCATATACTAAACAAGTAAACTGATGAGTAAATAACAATAACAACAACAAAACTCTGGAGATGGGGGGAGGGAATCAATATCAAGAGTGCTACAAACATTATTTAAAATGTCCAGTTTTAAGCAGAAAATTACAAGATATGCAAAGAAACTGGAAGGGTGACCTATAGACAGGACAATAAATTAAGCAATGCAAACTGTCTTTAAAAGGCCCAGATGCCAGACTTAGTAGACAAAGATTTCAAATGTATTCTAAGAACTGAAACAAACTATACTTCCAGACGTAAAGGAATATATGATAACAGTGACTCATCAAATAGATCATATCAATAAAAAGACAGAAATTATTAAAAAAGAATCAAGTGGAAATCCTGCAGTTGAAAAGTACAATTACTAAAATGAAAAATTTATTAGAGAGGTTCAACAGTACATTAGAGCTGGCAGAAGAAAGATCCCATGAACTTAAAGATAGATCTATAGAGATTATGCAGTCTGAAGAACTGAGAGGAAAAAAATAAGAAAATTCAGTAGAATCTCAGAGAAATGTAGGACACTGTTAAGTGCATCAGTATATTTGGTTATTACCTTAACACAACAACCAGACAAAGATATCATAATAAAAGAAAACTACAGATGAATATCCTTATGAACATGATGCAAAACCCTCAACAAAACACTAGCAGTTAAATTCAACAACATATGAAAAGCATTATACACCATGGTCAATGGGATTTATCACACACACGTAAGGTTGGTTTAACGTCTAAAAATCAACTAATGTAATATACTATAACAATAAAAAAAGAAAAAAACATAATCAACTGGATAGACACCAAAAAAAAAAAAAATCATGTGACAAATCCAACAGCCTTTTATGATAAAAATACTCAACTGAGTAGGAATAGACAGAAAATTCAACTTGATAATGAGTATCTATAAAAAGCCCACAATTAAGATCATGCTTGATGGTGAAGGACTGGATGCTTCCCTCCTAAGATCAGGAATAAGACAAGGATATTTGGTCTTACCATTTCTATTCAACATTATATTCCAGGTTCTAGTCAGGGAAATTAAACAATAAAATGAAATAAACTGTATACAAACTGGAGAAGAAGTAAAACTATCTTTATTTACATATAACATGATGTTGCATATAGACTATCCTGAGGAATTCATTAAAAAAAGCTCTAGAACTAATAAATGAGTACAGCAAATTTGAAGGTTACAAGGTCCATATACAAAAATCAATTGTACTTCTATGCATAAAAATGAACAATGTGAAAATGAAATTAATAAAAATTTCCATTTACAATAGCATTAAAAAGAATACAATACTTAGGATTATTTTTAATAAAAGCAGTGCAAAACATAGACCCTGAAAATTATAAAATATTGTTGGAAGAAATTAAAGACCACCTAAATAAATGAAAAAACAGCCCATGTTTATGTATCAGAAGAGCTAATGTTGTTAAGATGACAATATTTCCCAAATTGATCTGTGGATTCAACGCTATCCTTATCAAAATTCCAGCCGGCCATTGTGCAGAAATTGATAAGCTGATCCTACAATTCATATGGTAATTTCAAAGAACTTCAAAGAGCCAAAACAATCTGCATGTTGTGAGTTGCCCTCTAGAGTGGCCCACATGGTGAGGAACTGAGGGTGGACCCAGGCAACAACTGAGGAGAAACTCAGGTCCATAGTCTAACAATCCATGAAGAACTGAATCTTGTCAACAACCATGTGAGTGAACTTCAGAGCTGGTCCACCCTCTAGTTGAGGCTTGAAATGACTGCTGTCCCAGCTGACACCTTGGTTGAAGTCTTTTAAGAGATCCTGAACTGCAGGATCCAGTTAAGTCATATTCAACTTTCTGACCTACACAAACTGTTAGATATCAGTGTGTGTTGTTTTAAGTTGTCAAATCTTGGGCTAATTTGTTATGAAGCAATAGATGACAAATACACTCAATTACCAAAGTATTTTACATGGATATTTGTACCACAAGGGTGTGTATTCTGAAGGATCCCTCAAGAACTCATGCAATTGCTGAAAATATTTTAAACTTTTCTTTGCCTGGATGCTTTGCTTCTTTATATTTTATCTAAGTCCATGTTCATGTAAATGTCCAGTCTGCTGAGTGTACAGACTGCCTTATACATCACTGAACCTCCAAAATATACTATTTGCTCCAGAGTAAACTTTCATCAAATCAATATTTGTTCACAGTTTTACTTTTGATTAAATATTACTACCTTCTCTACATTTCCTACCATTGAAATACGTTATTAGTTGTAATTATCAGGGGTTTTTGACATCTGGTATTTGATGTACAGCACAAGGCTACATACTGCATCATTTAGTAAACATAGAGGCTTAGCAGCTATTGAAAGGCAGCTCTCCCTCTGTTTTATTTCATTGTGCCATTAATTCCACTATCATACTCCTTTATTTTTTAACTGAAATCTCTACATAGCTGATTTAGTGTGCAGGTCATTACGACACAAAGATTGTTCACAGTTGCTCTTTTTTTTTTTCTTTTGCGGTACGCGGGCCTCTCACTGTTGTGGCCTCTCCCGTTGCGGAGCACAGGCTCCGGACGCGCAGGCTCAGTGGCCATGGCTCACTGGCCCAGCCGCGAGCGGCACGTGGGATCTTCCCGGACCGGGGCACGAACCCACGTCCCCTGCATTGGCAGGAGGACTCTCAACCACTGTGCCACCAGGGAAGCCCTCTATTGTCATCTTTGAAGTGTTGTTTTTATTTAGTGACAATAAAAAGTCACTAAAATAAAACTAATAATACTAAAAGTATGATTTAGTAAAAAAAAAAAAAAAAAAAGGATCAAAATTATTTCCCCCTACCCTACTGCCATACAAGTATAGTGTCTTGCAATGACCATATCTGGGTTGCCTGTGCTAATCATTAGATTAACAGCTTCTAGAAAAACATACACATGCACCAAACTCATGGATTAAACATACGTACATATATATATATACACACACACAAACACACTCACACTGCATACACATGTGCTCATGGATTAAACACAGACATACATGTAACTGCCCATACATACACACAAACATTCACACTGCATACATAAGTGTGCATGGATTAACAAATAATGATGCTGTACAGTAATAGTTCTTCTGACATAATGAAATAGTAAAGAAACAGCCTTGCAATATGTTTTTCTCATGACCTTTAGACATATTACAACAGAAAATAAACTCTATCCAGAGAGAATTCGGAGAAATTCTACAAATGGAACCATTTCAATTGATTAACAGTTTTTGAAATATCAGTATGAAGCTACTAATATATTATTTGAATCATTTTTGTAAATGTTGTGAGAACAACTGTGCCTTTCACTGATAGTCCCTCTGCCAGCCAAGGTCATATCAAGGAATAGGGAGGAATGTCAGGATGAAATAAAAAAGAGATTTAAACACTTTTGATTTTTTTCAGTATAAATTGGTCATTTAGTTTGAAAATCTTTTCCCATAATTGCTTTGATTGCAGCTAGATGAGTATTTCAAGATGTCCATTCCAAATTTGTGGACTGATGTCACTGATCAAAGAATTCTGGAATTGGAATTGATCAGTGGATTATCTGGCCCAGTGCTTTTGGTTGGCAGATGAGTTGATTTAAATTAATTATCTAAAAACTCTGTAGTTTAGAGTGAAAAAAGGAATCATTACCATCTCAGGGGAGGAAACTGAGGCATAAAGATATTAAATGCGTTGCCAGCTGTATTAGAACTTGTTACTAGCTGTCAGGGATAAAATTTAGCCTGCTAATGTAGTGCTTTCCACTACCCTGTTCCATCTTGATACTGTTGAGGGTTTTGAAGTGTCATCTGGGCACAGAAAGATAATAATTTAATAAGAAAGAAATACATTTCCTGGCTCTTTGAACAACACACATATTGCCATCCTAGGTTTACAGTTAAAGGTGGGGTTCTGAATGTCACCGCTTGAAGAATCTTGAGTTTTATTGAGCTCAACACCAGAAGGAAAAGGACAATGTCATTTCAGTATGTGTGTTTAAAGGACTTCACTTTAGTTATCATATTTTGATTATGCAACATAAAATAAGATATTTTTCTTACAAAGTATATTTATAGGATTCAGTCTAGTTTCTAGCCACCGACTAAACAGATGTAATTGTTCTGAATGGACTCTAAATAGCTTTCAGCATTTCATTACAAAGCAATTACATCTGAGTCTTTCCCAGTGCTCTCAGCATGGCTTTAAAAAAGAATTACACAAACAGGTGAAATCAACCATTATGAAATATAATCTACATGCGTAAAAAGCAAGGCTTCAGAGTGGGAATGAGGTGAGGGGGAGGTTTAAGCCAAAAGATAAACACAGTCTATTTTCAAGGTAACTGCACTGAGAGAATTCACTGAGCATGCTTACTCAAGGTAAGTTTATTTTTTTGAAAAAGGAATATTTACTTAATTTTCCAACGTTATGAAGCAGTACAAAATTTTTAGACATTCCTCAAAAGTAAGTGAGGATCAAACTTTTATAAATCCATATTTTGAAAAATATTTGGCTTTTGTAAAGTAAGACAACTGCATAATTGTCTGGATTTAGAAATATCATAATTGATTAATTAACACCCATTGAATACTTATTGTATTCCAGGCACTGCTCTAAGTACATTATACATTTCCTCAAAACAGTCGTATGAGGTAGTTGTCATGATTATTTTCATTTTTACAGATGGGGAAACTGAGACACAGAGTCTAAGTAATTTTTGTTCAAGATCAAGCAGCCATTGATGGAAGGTCAGGATTCAAACACAGGAAATCTGGCGATTGAGTTAATGATCTTAACTGCTTTTTATAGTCCCACACTTACTAGTAAGGATACTATGTGCAGATTTGACACAGTCCTGGAGCTTTAGAGATGGAAAGAGGGATGATCCATTAACATAATAGCTAGGCATAACATTATTAAATATCATTGTACTCATATGGCCTTGGGTCTACGCCTCCCAATTTGGCTTTTAAAAAATTAAACATATCAGCAATCATACAGTGCAAATGAACTGTTTATTTTAAATGAAAACTTGAAGACAGAGATTTTAACTGGGGCCCAGGGTCTTTGGGGAATTCACATACCCCTTGTGACCAACTGCCACACTGTTTGAAGACGTGAGAATATGCATCTGAGTATTTTTCTGGGGAAAATATTTCTTTCATTAGATTGTTAAAAGTATACATGATTTACTTGGTATCTAGCACAGGGGTGGACAGACTTTCTCGGTAAAGGTCCAGATAGTTAATATTTTGAGTTCTGTGGGACATATAATCTCTTTTGCAACTACCCAACTCTGCTGTTGCAGTGAAAAAGCAGCTGCAGACAATGCATAAAGAGAAGAGTTGTGGTACTGTTCCAATAACACTTTATTTATGGACATTGAAATTTGAATTTTATATAATTTTTATGTCACAGAATATTATTGTCTTTGTTTTTCATTTTAAGACATAATTTAGAAAACCCCAAACAAAACTATCTTAGCTCAGGAACAATAAAAAGCAAGCAGCAGGCCAGATTTGACCCATAGGCCACAGTTTGCCAACTGCTAGTCCAGAACAGTGGTTCTCAAAGTGCAGCCCCAGCAGCAAAGGCATCCTCTGAGAATTTGTTGGAAATGTAAATTCTCAGGCCTCTTGGACAATCTACCAAACCAGAAACTCCAGGAGTAGGCCTAGCATCTGTGTCTTAAAAAGTCTTCTAGGTGAAAAAGTTACATGCTAAAGTTTGAGAAGCACTGATCTAGAGTCATTGTTCTAATGATTCAGTTTATCCGTCTATTTATTCACCCTTGCAACAAATACTTTTTGAGACGGCAATTATCATGTACTAGGAATACAATGGAGAAAGTACTATTTTCCCTCTTCATAGAATAACCCTTCCATAAATCAGGAGATGGTAACTCTCTGTCAACGAGCAATTTTTCTGAAATACATTTTACAGCACATCACGACCCAATACAAATACACACACGTGCCTGAAATGAAATAATACAAAGCAATGTGTACCCTTAATACTTGTGATGCACTCCAGTATCTTCTGATCCATTCTCTATATTTCTATTAGATTAAATCCAATAAATTGATTTTACAATATATCACAACTCATAGTTTGAAAAATTCTGCAATAAAATGTGCTCACCAGTGCAAATTCCTTGTTGAGAATCATCTGCTCCACTAAAGATGACTCATTGTGGAAGAGATGGGGCTGCATGTGGCTCCACATGTGAGGAAACCACCAGAACTCATCCACAGAACGAAGTAAAAGGTCATCTCCTTCATCCTCCTCTTCAGTCCCTGTACAGCATATAAAATGGCTTAAATGAAAATTCTATATTAGCTAAAGGTTATGCTTGTCATATTTTTGTTATTCTTCTTGCTCCTGATACATAAATCTGATTCTGTGTTGTTCTAATAAAAGAGAAATGACCATAACCTAAATTACATCAGAGGCAATGCGGGTTGGGGGGTGGTAAGTGCAGATAGTTGTTTAGATTTAGAACTTAGGGGAATTTTATCACTGACATTGTTTAGAATAGCTAGCATATGGTGGTAATAAAAAAAAAGACTGAGTATTAGTCAATTTATTTTTGTTTTAAATCCATTGACTCTTAATTCTCTCCTTTGTTGCATACATAGGGGAAGTGTAGTCAAAGGTGATTATTCTTTTTACTCTTAAAAATATTTCTGCATGTGTCTAATATTGAGCTGAAAAATCTTTGAATTTAACTGATGAAGTTTGTTGATTTTTTTCTGATTATAAAATAATATGTGCTTACTGAAGAAATGTGAGAAGGATAGACAAGTGATACATAAAATTCAAAAACAAAAAACCAAACAAAAAAACATCTTCCAGAACTAACCCAGTGGAAACGTTTTGGTATCTTTCGTTAAATCCTTTTCTACTTATTTTTTTAAAAGTTGAGGTCTTACTGTATAAATACGTTTGTGTCCTTACATTTTAAACCTACCATTATGAAAAAACATTTCTCATTTTGATATAAATATTTTATAAAATGTAAACAATAAATCTATTAACACAATAGAAACTTGACTTGGGAATTTAAAACTAATATTAATTTCTCATCCTCTATTAGGAAAATTTGCTAACAGTGCCCAATGCATACAAAAAAGTATTTGTCATGCCACAAGTGAAAAAAAATTAAAGAAAGGAAGGAAAAACATCAGCAACTTAGTTCCAAGGAAATTCACTATGTTGCAGGCTATCCAAAAACATTTTCACTGTATGAATTCATAGTTTTTGTACAATTTTACAACATTCAGTCCAATTTTAAAATATTCTGAATCAATAGTATACGAATTGTTTCCTTTGTGCTCTCTAGATACTTAACTAAATAAGTAAAGTAACAAATCCTGGCTTATGGTGTGAGGTATATTTATTTGGATTATTTTTTTTTAAACTGGAGTATGTTTTATAGGTGATTTTATATCCTTTACTTAGATAAATATTAAGGAAAATTTTTAAAAGACTCTTCTTTAAATATTCCATTTGAGTGCCCTATAGTAAAGATTGCATGAATCATGAAGTAATGCCATGAAATGGTTAAAGCATGTATTTGTTAAAGCATATATTTGGCTATGTGATCTTGTATAAGTTAACTTCTTTGAGTCTTGGTTTCCTGGTGCAAAAATGGGGAAATGAATATCTATCTCATAGGCTCTTGTGAAGAGTCAAGGAGATCAATCTATTAAAGCACTTAACCTTGTGAATTGCAGATAGTTAGCATTCATACATATTAGGATCAGTTTCTTCTTAAAAATAGTATCTACTGGTTTATACCTGTGGTGTTCTAAATTTACATGTTTCCACACATTATGAAAAATATTGCCTGCCTATATTATTAAATTCTTGAAGTCAGAGACTGGATCCCTTTAATATGCATTGTATCATGCCACTTCCCCAGTAGAGTAAATAAGGGAATAATTTAATTCAGTCTTAATATATATAGTCAATGAGTTTTAGAGCCTTCATATGTCTGCTTAAGTGCATGTCAATTTCTGTGTGTATTTATGTATATGCAATATTCTTGGTATATATTCCATAATACATAATTCTCAAAAGGTGTAAGGACCACCAAGTTTAGTTAGTATCTTGGCAGTTACTGCTATAACAGTTGCCACTATATAAATATATAAAGGGTAAAGAAATAGGACTTCTGAATGTGATAAAGTTCTATGAATTAGATAAGCAGACAAAAATTCTTAATTTTTGTTAACTTGAGCCAAAACTGTTAGTAATATAGACTTTACAGTTCATTGGCTTTTGTTAATATATTGAGAATTTCAAATATTGAAATCCAAATGAAGAGAAGTTTGTCACTTCCTCAGATGGATTTTAAGTATGAAGTGTTTATGCCATAGACCAAGTGTCTCTCATGGTCATAATTTAGCAGACTAAGGCATAGATTAGAAAGAGCTACTTTATGTCACATGAGATGAATGAATTGATCGTTCTCCCACAGTTCTGTTGTGCTTTGAATATACAATGTTTGAGAAATGCTTCCATTCACTTTAAACTCCACAGATTGTTATTGGAAGCGGCAGGAAGCACATAATGCATACTTGACCAAGAAAGAGGTCAATTACTCAATTTCAAGAAAATTTTGCCAACTATTGATATAAACAGATGTATAACTGATCCTAAAATCTTGGTGATTTTTATACCAGAGAGTGTGTTAATTTATAAGTACTCCCCACAAGGTTAACAGTGATATTTAAAACCTCCTTTTTTACTCCTAGGATTAATTCTCCATCAGCCTTTCTCTTATTTTATACAGGTCATATAATTCAAAGCCACATAAGCCCAGCTCATGACACTAGAAATTGCTTAATGAAAAATGTGATATCAAGTCATGCTGAGGGACCAAAGAAGAATTTCAAATATTTTCAAATATAGCTAAATTAAAATATTAAACTTTTGACTCCTTTTATACACTTATTTTTTATACCTAATTTATGATTAAATTACACTTGAGATTATAATTTACAGTTCATACATGACTATATTTAGCACAAGTTCTAGTACATTAAGGTGTCTATGTTCAAACTGAGCCTTTCACTTCTAACCTGATCTAGATTCAAATCTACATCATTGTTAATTAAAAATATGGTATTTTTTGTTCTTATTTAAATGTTATATCATTTTGCTTTACTGATTCCCAGAGGATAAAAGTATTTTAATTCATTAGTAAAATATTTATGCACTCATTTCTTTGTTTCCGCTCTTGGAGGATCTGTGTTATGAGATAATAGCGTGTTTCTAGAAGTTTTTAAGTCTGCCAAAATAAGAATAATTTTAGCAAGATTTGGGCCATAGGTTAGCTTCCATAAGGCACAGCTGTGACATTAAAATCAGATACATAAATGAATGCAATACATCGTATCAAGGAGAAAAACTCTATAACCATCCTGACAGATGCAGAAAAAGTACTGGAGAAATTCAACAACCATGCACATATATATATATATATATTTGTTGTTGTTGTTGTTGTTGTTGTTGTTTTTTGTTGTGGCCTCTCCCGTTGCGGAGGACAGGCTCCGGACACGCAGGCTCAGCGGCCGTGGCTCACGCGCCCAGCCGCTCCGCGGCATGTGGGATCTTCCTGGACCGGGGCACGAACCCGTGTCCCCCGCATCGGCAGGCGGACTCTCAACCACTGCGCCACCAGGGAAGCCCTTTTCACATACATTTTTAAAGTTCCTCAGCAAACTAGGAGTAGATGGAACTTCCTCAACCCAATAAAAAGCATCTACAAAAAAAAAAATCTACAGCTAATGTTATATTTAATGCCAAACTAAATGTTTTCCACCTAATACTGGGGACAAGGCAAGGATGTGTGATCTCATCACTTTCATTCAGTATTGTAATGGAGATCCTTGCCAACTCAATAAAAAGATAATAAAAGGCCTACAGATGTGAAAGGAAAAAGTAAAACTTTATTCACAGATGAAATGATTGTACATATTGAAAATCCTAAAGAATCTACAATAAAAACTATTATAACTAATAGGTGAATATAGGAAGACTACAAGATTAATATTTAAAAAACCATTTGCTATTCTGTATACTAGGACAGTGAACAATTACAAAATAAAACTAAAAAAGCCATTCACAGTAGTATCAAAAAACATAAAATACCCATAAATTTAAGAAAAATGTCTAAGACCTCTACAATAAAAACTACCTTACTATTTCTGAGACAAATTTTTAAAGCCCTAAATAAATAGAGAGATATGAGTGTTCATGGATCAAAAGACTCAATTTTGTGGCTAGATCAATTTTTCCTGAATTATCTATGGATTCAGATTCTAAAATAAATCTATAGATTCATAATCTTAGGAAGCTTTTAAAAAGAAATTGATGGATATTTTAAAAACTTATAGTGCTATAAAGCAAAGGACCTAGAATAGGTGCTGAAAACTAGAAATAGAAGCTAAAACTATAAAACTTCCACATGTATTATAGATCTCACAATACATCGTTATCATCTTTGTTTTAAACTGTATGTTAAGTTTTGAAGAAATTTAAAAATGAAATAAACTTCTTTTGTATTTACTTGTAAAAAAAATCAGATACATACAATTCCATTGTCTGCATTATCAATTTTGTACAAATGTTTGTCTTATATTTGCTATTATATATGAAATATTGTAATTCCTCAAAAGCAAGAAGAGGTTTCTAATTTTCTTTGTACACTGTACCTGGCACAGTTCCCTATAAGTGGGTATAGAACAAACTCATTTTAAATAGCATACTAAATGAAAAGAATCATTTGATGATGAAAATTGATTACAAGCTATCTGTATTTCCAAAACTGGAAAATAAAGCCTGGGGAATAATTCAATATTTTAAAATAATATTTGATTCTTAAAAATGCTTTAGGGCTTCCCTGGTAGCGCAGTGGTTGAGAGTCCGCCTGCTGATGCAGGGGACACGGGTTCGTGCCCTGGTCCAGGAAGATCCCACATGCCGCGGAGTGGCTGGGCCCGTGAGCCATGGCCGCTGGGCCTGCACGTCTGGAGCCTGTGCTCTGCAATGGGAGAGGCCACAACAGTGAGAGGCCCGTGTATAGCAGGAAAAAAAAACAACAAAAACTTTAAAAAGCAATAATAATAATAGACACTTACATAGCATGACATGCTATGCACTGTTCTAGACAAGAGAGATATTATTATTCCCATTTTGGAGATGTGGAAATTGAGGTACAGAAAAGTGATCTGTTTATGTTCACATAGCTAGTGAAATGTCAGAGACTAGATTTAAACAAAGGCAGGCCATTTCCAATGTCTAGTCTTTGAGCCAATATATTATACAGAAAAGCAAAAGCAAACAAAAGAGAATAAATGTGACACTGTTTTTTACTTTCATGTTTAAAAGTTAATAGTTTTATATAAAGATCTGTTTTCTTTATATAAAAATGATCTCTTATAGAAAAGACCAGTATTTATCCAATTTGTAAATATTATACGAGGTAATTGTTTGATTCATATTCAATTCATTATTAGTTATGGAGAATGGCAATGACTGCCACCAGAAATCATGTCTACAAAAAATATTTGTAGCCTTCCATCCCTACAAGGCATCTTAATCTTGTAATGCCTCCATTTTTCAATTGAGTTTTCATTGTGCAATTCCAATCATGCTTTAAATATTTCCAGACTAAAGTATTTTACTCTGAACTCCATACTTTTATTTTTTTACTTTTAATCAACAGTATGTCCTTCCCCGTTCAATTTGGCACCCATGAGTGACTGACTTTTAGGAAAGGCTTAGTGATGTGTCCTTTTTGGGTGAGATTGTTTTTAGCATGTGAAGGACAGAGAAACTGAACAGGAAAGAATACATGGAAAATACAAATAAGTGAAGCAGTCTGAGAAGGCAGAATCTATCATTATTACAGTGCGCATATGTGATTAAATGTCTTCAAAACAATGAGGCTCATCAATCAGCATCTTCATGCATTGGGAAATCAGATCATCCCAGGAGAGATCTTAGACACTCACTCTGACAAGGCCATCTTCTCATGGTTACACATCACAATCAAGTGCATAGGTGAGGAAAACACTTTTCTGATTTGTTAAGCTTGTGACAGTTAAACCTCCATATAGAAATGTGACTAGAAAGGGGAGAGGCATGCCCTCCCCATGGTGAATATCATCAATGTTGAACTCCACTCTGGAAGAAACCTTGATATCCCTGAGAATAAATAAGTACTTAATGTATATGACTGCACCCTTGAAAAACATCATGGATGCATTTCAATGATTCTACACATAAAGTAGCAAATCAAATAAAGTTTCATATTTATGTGACGGTAATTAAACTTCCAGGACCCACAAATTTATATATATATATATTGCTTAGTCTCTAAAGTGAGTTACCCCACAGCATAACAGGATAGTGTTTCTTTTTATTAGGTTAGTACTAACATAAAGAGTCAATAAGGTCCATTTAAGAGATATAATACCTTTTTTTGTTATTGTTGTTTGGTACCTTACTCCAACAACCGTCCCTGTGATATTTACTAGTGTGTTGTTCATTTCCTAGTGGATGTGTAGTGTGTACATGTTTGGGATTATAAAAAAGAAATGGGAAGTGTTATAACCTGCTATGAACATTAATGCTGCAAATGTCTGGCAGATTTAATAGGTCTGAATATGAAAAGTATATAAAAGCTGAGGCTGTTATCCAGATATATTTCAGCCAGAAGAATGGCTTTACTTACCCTATACAGCTATTTAAGACAAAATAGTACTGTTTGTGTGTGAACTCCAAATAATCCCATATTTTTTTCCCCAGCATGAGTAGATACAGCCTTTAGAGCTACCTGCTTTATAACTTCATAGTCAGTGATTCTTAGGTCTGAACTCATTTCCTGAGGGGGCTTTTGAAAAGGATTTACAACACCATGTCTATTTTCAAAATTGTAATCTAGAATTGCTTTGCCTGTGCAGATGTGATGACCCAAATCTTTCTCTGCAAAACGTCCTTTTAAAATATGCAATGATTTGATTTATCAACTGGTCTAAATACAACTTTTCCTCCTATTACTTTAAACAGATTTACATGTTTCAGAGCAGGAGGAAAAAAGCATTAAAGAAAAGTCAATAAGACATTGCTACTTCAATATTCTAATAAACCATGCTGAGCTTATTTGGGTAAACATTAAAAAGCCTCTTTGGGTAAATGAACTACATATATGATAATAAAAGACTACCTGTGCATGGGATATTTTTGATGAGTCACTAAACTGCATGCATTCATAGAGAATACTATGAAATGTTTTCACTAAGATACTGTGAAGTAAGAACGATGCAGAGTCCTAAACAAAGCATTTAGCTTTCACCAGAGATGCAGAAATAGAAGCAGATAGTAGATATTGCCCTAATGCAGTCTGTAAGACACCATTTTGTGCCATTTTTGTTATTACTATCCAACAATCACTTTTATGCACGTAGTTTTCTCTATACTAGTGCCTGACATTGTAATGTTGCTATTCAGAAAATAAGATTCAAATTCTGGAGGTAAAGATGGGTAAAGAGGTGAGAAATATCAGAACATGGAGTAGTGTGTGAACACTGTTCACATTCTGAGAATCTGTTGAGAGGCTGAGACTGAACAGAAGTGCAACTGTGACTAGATAGACATGGAAAGAAATATAAACCTGATTGTGATGGTATTAATGTATGTTGGGCCAAATCACTGTAATATTTTTAAGGAAAATCCTGCAAGGGAAGGTAAATTAAGCAAGATGACACAAAATCTATTAAATTTCTTTGAGGCTATAAAATTCCTCTCTTATCACTAGATGTTTTCAAAAGGAAAATAATACATACAAAAATGTCACCTGGATTGTGCTGCAGTTTAAAAACTGTCCATTATTATTATCATTATTATGTCATTGTCATCATCATCATCATCGTCGTCACTATGCTTCCTACTTAGACTATGCTGACACAAGATGCACAGACACACTTAGAACAACGGTTATAGTTTCTTTTACTGAGTTGACAAAGTCAGTTCTCTTCCTCTTTTGCCCTTGATTCTAACAGTATTTGAAAAAGTAAACAAGTTCATTGATTTTGGATTTGGCTACTCATAATGCACCCAAGTTTTTCCCATAATCAGCCTGGATATTCTATTTCTCCTACTTATGAAACATTAAAAATCCTCTCTCCTATTTATATGTAGCTGCCTGAGAACACAAAGCTCCTTCTTACCTGTGTGGTAAAACTTCCCTGAAAATCCAAGGTTGAAGGTAAAATTTGCAACCTGAGTGCGCAGTAAATTTTGAGTCTCTAGTAATGCCTGAAATAAATAAGAAATTAACATGATTTTAGAAAAATAAATATGAAGATTTGGGATGCCTCTTTTTCAAAATTGTGTATGCATGAGTGAAACAAAACACGGGCTTTGTTGCTTTTTGGGTTTTTGATGGCTACTGGTATGTATTATAATCACTACTGTTATTATTTTTATTGAAGGTTACGAATTATGAAGCAGTTAAGTCCTAAGCATATTATAAGCGGCTGAGAGGCAATTCTCTAACCACACAGCACTGAAATCATTTTTCATTTCTGTGTGAGACATTTCTTGAATTTCAGATGATCACACTTTTTCTTTTCCTTGGGGAAAATTTTTCAGAATTGTTGGATGCAGGCAGGTCCTGTATTTGTTGGTAAAGGATAAGAAGTTAACTTTTGTTTGAGTAGCAACTGAGTATTCTACTTAACTGTGCAACCTCTCCTATCATTTTTAAGGCATAATTATTGAGTTGAAAGCTTGGATTTTTACTTTACAAACTAAACAGCAATTTTTATACTTTATAGGATGGTAATTACAAATGAATAAGGAAAGGACAGATAGGAAATTGGTAATTCCATAAAGAAATATTCTCTAAACATTGCAAAAATTTTCCTAATTTCTCCTTTTGGAATTATTCTATGTTAATTTCTTGTTTGTAGACAGGATAAGAACATATTATTAAGACTGATTTTTGTTACTACTATCCATCTTTTAAGGTAAATAAAGAGTCAAAGGTTTAGACAATTTCTTTTGAGCATTAGTTATGGTGGCTAAGCATTTGCTTCAAAAATTTGTGAACCTAACTTTTTATTTCCCCAGAGTTAAGAGGGCTCTCTGGCAAATTTGTAAAGAAAAAAAAAAAAGAAAGAAAGAAATGACCAAATAATTAAAAGGTTGATAAGCTATAGTTTCTGGTTATCCAAGATTACAGTTATACTGCATGTAATCCTGGCTAACTTATTTAAATATTATCAATTCAATAGAAAAAGGAAAAAATAGACCTACTAATTTGACTCAGTTATATAAAATATTCAAAAAAGTTCTCATAAAAAAGCAAACTAGATACTAAAAAGAGAGTAGAGTTAAAAATAAATTTATTGAACTAGTTGAGCTTATTGGTAAAGACTGTAGAATATAGCTTTAAAATTTAAAAAAAAAGATCATGCATCCTTTTTTCTAAGGGAGTTCCTTTTTCTGGCACTCTTGTTATGTTCAGTGCACAATCCCTGAGCTTTCATATACTGAAATAGTTTTTTTTTTTTTTTATTCTTCCTTTCCCTGTTCTCCTCACCGCTCCAACCACATCCACTCAATTTTCTACCTCTGGGGTCTTGAAATCATTCTTTATTCCACATTTATTTATCCACCATCCATTCTTAAATTCAGTAAATATTCCTTGTAGGTGGATACAGTGTTGGGTTTGGCAAGCATAGTCTCTGTAACCTTGGGCTTTACTGAGAGGGAGAGAGATATTAAATAGAGGGTCCCACAAATGTGTAATTACAAATCATAATAAGTGCTACAAAACAAATCTAGAGCATGTTGTGACAGATACAATAAGGGATTTAATTTAGACTAGGGAAGTGGGCCTACACTTGATGCTTTCTAAGGGGCCATTTTAAAAAGATCAAACGATCTATTTTTTCCCAATCAGCTTGCTACCACTTTAGGCAGGCCTTCATGTCCTTTTCTTGGGCTTTAAAACACTGTAGACTGCTAACCATATTCCCACCTTCCTCTATTCTATTTTACACTCTGCAGTCATGCTAACATCCTAGAAGCAGTAAATGCACTTTACCCTTGAGGTCAGGCAAGCCATTCATTTAATGACTCAGCTTGGTCGGTCATTTCACTTCTCACATCTTTCCCCTTATCTGTGAAATGGGATCATGCTTAACACTTGTTTCACACTATTATTGTGAAGATTACATTGTATAAGGCATACAAAGTGCTTGGCTAAGTGCCTGGTACATAGTAAGAGCTTGATAAATGCTGTTAATGATCACTTAATATGTCATTCTCTTCCCACCAAATAGGTATAAATGGTGCCTTCATATTTCCATATTAAGCTACCTGCATTGGTATTTCCCCAAATCACCCTGTCGTCTGCATTATTCCCCACCTCCTACATTTCTCCATGTTTTTCTCTGTTTTTTTTTGGGGGGGGGGCCTGGAAAGTGTCCAGCTGTCCCCAATCACATTTTCCAGTACCAACCCATTTTTAAAGCTCTGCCCAAATGCCACCTTTTTGTATGAAGCCTTCCCTGATGCCTTAAAGCTTCTCCTTTCCTCATCTCCCAAAGTAAGTTCCTAAATTGTTTATCTTAAGACTTGCATCATTTTCCACTTTACTATATAACTTTCTATTTTATTTCTCCTTTTAGTCTAAAAGTACCTGAAGGTTGATCAAACCTTACTCATTTTTACACATGCCATGTTGCTAAATATAGCTTCGTATATATGGAAGGCATTTAAAAAATGTGATAGGAGCATATATTAATGCACAGCTGTCAATTGAATTAATTTCATTTATTTTTATTACTAACATTTTTCTGATGGTAAAATGATAAAAATGGCTCATGGACCATACCATTAAATGATGTAGATAGGATCTTGCATTTCATGAGCACATTCATAATATGGATGTTTTATAATCTTCTATTGTAAGTCGCCTAGTAAGACAAGTTCACAGAGGTGAGGGCATATGGATTTTCTTCCACTGGTGCTAATTAGCTATATGAAGAATTTGACAGACCTTTCCATTGTTAAAAGAAGTAGAGTTGTCTAGTCACAGCCTCCCAACATGTAATCTTGATTAATGTGGGAGTAAAATGACAATTTCTGTACGTAAAAACAAAACAAATGGATAAAAAGAAGCAAATTCTAAAAGATTCAAGCTTTCCTACTTCACTGTAACTGAATGTTCTTTGAGTTTCAAAATTCAAGGAAAGAAAGGTTCCATGTCTTTCAATGATAAGAAAAAGAGAGACACAAGTAAATATGTATAAAGTGGATATAATTTTTAAAAATAAAACTCAGAAATAAATGTAAAAGAAAAACATGTTAAACCATAAAAATTAATAAAGAAATATAGAAAAAAATAAAGGATTGAAATACAGGAAAAATGTAAAATGCCAGAGTAAATATCAGACAGGAAAAATACAAATATAAAATTATGAATAAATAAAATATAATAAAACCAAAAAAAGCTTCTTTTGGAAAAATTTGTTAATGGACAAGAAATAAGGTCTCAATTTGAGATAAAAATCAAATAGTAGAGCATAGGAAATAGTATACAGCTGTATATATACTATTTTTATCTGAATATTTTGTGGGGAAATTTGACTAACTTTTGAAAATATATGTAAAATAAAATATATACAGTGGATAATAAAGCTTAGTTATTTTCTTTAATAGTTTATAAGTCATAAAAATATATATAAACGGCTTTGAAGTTTTCCCTTGCATTATTTATGAAAGGCTCACTAAGTTACTTGATTGGGTATCAAAGACAATAAATATATAATGTATTTAAGCAGAAGCAAAAAGTCATTGTTTTAACAAACATTACTTGCATTCACTTAACGTTCTTATAATAAGTTCTTCAGTATTTAATAAAGCAAGTCCAACTCTGCCCTACTGCAAAATGTTAAAGAGAACAGTGTTTTTCAAACTTTACCAGACATAAAATTTTCTAGAGGAGGCTGCTAAAATTGTCAATTCTGGGGACCCACTTGAAGAGTTATTGATTTAATCGGTCTATGATGGGGCCCAAGTATGTGTATTTCATTATAGACCCCAGTTGGTTCTTAAGAAGGGTCAAGCAGTTGTTTCCAGTTTACCCATAAGAAATGAAATAAAACACCAGGATGCTTTTCCCAGGCCCATTTTCTGGGTATTCTGAGTTACAGTATAGGATGGAGCCTAGGAATCTGTGTTTTTAACAGTGATTCTTATAGTTTCAAACTGGAGATTATAGCCATCAAGGAACTTCAGGAAATATTGTTAGTGCACTATTCATATTTAATTTCAAGGTATATTGCATATGTCTTAAGCCATTCTGATATTCAGATTGTTTATCATCAGGTTAAAAGTTTATCATCATACTTTCTCTACGTGTACGTAATTAATAAGTCATGAATGTATACATACTTTGGTATAGGCTTATGTTTTCAGAATTTCAAATCAAATACCAAAGGGTGATAGTTTTTGTTTGTCTGCCTTGGCAAGTTTTTTATTACATTCAATAACTCAATAAAAATGTTATCTTATTTACAAGATCTTACTTTATCTTTTTATCTTACTTACAAGATCTTGATGTGGGAATCAGAAAAGGTTACATCTATACTTATTTTCCAGGTGGAAAAAAATTGCTTCATGGAAAGTTTAAATGACCCACCCAGATAACACAACAAGAGGGCCAAAATTGAGCATGCTTGCCTTAACATTTGGTCCGACTTTAACCTCAGGTCTCTCTACAGTAAATCTGTGTGGCCACCCAGTTTGACTCGGAATTTCATGAACTTTTGTGCAGAGACTATTTGTCAATGTACAAATGAAAATGAATAGGGCTGACCCAGGGTGAAAGTATGAAGCTTTTGAAGTTTGCCTTTGATAGTTTCTGCCTCCCTTCTTGTTCATCTCTTTCACCTTAGAAGAAATCTCCATTCCTTCAGAAATCTACTCTCTTCCTTTTTTTTTTTTCTGATAAAATCTTACTGCTGCTCAAAGAGGAAATTGTTTGATATAATTTATAAATTGACAAAAGTTTATTATACCAACATGCTGAGTCTTCTAAAGATTTCACATGGAACAGTTTAGCCATGATTGTGGAATGGGTGAGTTAATTAAGAAAGAATGAATGTATACTTCTGATATCTTTTGTGGGGAGAAAGGTTTGGAGCAAGAACAACTTGCCAGGTAGAAAAACACCATAGTGTTTCAGAGCAATTATCCTCTTGCTTTCTGCCCATCACCTAAGTGTTCCACTACTATCTATCTGCTCTCACTTAAGTCTCCAGGAAGCAAAGAATCTGGAACTCTCTGGGCTCTCTACCTCCTTGTGCTATAATTCACTCATTTATCCATTCAAACAGTATTGACTGAACCCCTGCTTCTTGTTTTAGGCATTCTTCTAGGTACTAAGGACACAGTAGAGAATGGTAACAATAATATCTAACATAATTGTGTTAGGTACTGCTAGGTACTATGAGTACTATAAGAAGCACTCAACTTGAATTATCTCTTTAAATCTCTCCATGATCCCTTGGGCTTCCCTGGTGGTGCAGTGGTTGAGAATCCACCTGCCAATGCAGGGGACATGGGTTTGAGCCCTGGTCCAGGAAGATCCCACATGCTGGGGAGCAACTAAGCCCGTGCACCACAACTTCTGAGCCTGTGCTCTAGAGCCCATGAGCCACAACTACTGAGCCCGCATGCCTCGAGCCCGTGCTCCACAACAAGAGAAGCCACCGCAATGAGAAGCCTGCACACCACAGCGAAGAGTAGCCCCCGCTCGCCGCAACTAGAGAAAAGTCCACGCGCAGCAACGAAGACCCAACACAGCCAAAAATAAATAAGTAAAATAAATAAATTTATTTTAAAAAATCTCTCCATGATCCCTTTATTAACCCTATTTTACAAGTGGGGAAAATAAATCGCAGAGAGCCTAAATAAGCTACCTAAGGTTATGGAGATAGAAAGTGTCTGCCAGACAAAACCACTATATTTGTTGTTTTCATGGAGCTTACATTCTTTTTAGACATGCAGATGACACACATGGCAAATCAATCAAATAATTATTTAATTGAAATTATTATTAATGTAAAAATAATTATAGTATATGCTAATATTGAAACTAACACAGAGTACCTACATTTTAACAGGATAGGCAATGAGTTGTATGAAGGTCTTGTTGAAACAGTGGCAGTTTAGTTGAGAGAGAGAGATGAGAGGCCAGCTATGTCTAAAACGGGGACTCCAGAGCGTGTGCTCCAGGCAAGGGGGCCAGTGAAAACAGGGCTCCATGTCAGGAAGGACCTTGGCACTTTTTTAATACACCACCCTCTACTTCGCCTCACATAGGATATGATTTACATTTTAAATTGGTTTCTCTGGCTACTTGCTGATAAGGAATTGTAGGAAAGCTGGTAAGAAATGGGGGAAATCATTTAGGAGGATTTTGCAGTAGTTCCAGTAAGAGAAAATAAAGGCATGGCTTCTACTGGTGGTACTGGGAATGGAAAGAAGTAAATAGTGTAATTATTGATGGGCCGACGTGGGAAGTAAAGCTGAGTGATTTCATTAATGATTCAGATTTCTGACATTTGATGAAGTGAGGGAAGAGTTGAGATAGGTTTTGAGGGAAAATCAACACCTCCATGGCTACACTAAACATTTCTTCCCCACAGCAGGATGGCTATGTTGTTGAAACCTCTACATCACCCCTAACAGGAAAAACAGAGTTTAAAGTCCCACATCGTCATTGTTTTCAAACATTGGTACCCATGATTAGAGGTAACTGAACAAGGAGTGTATATATTAGTAAGGGGAGTGGTCTCATAGTACAGGGAGTGCTTTTTGGATACCTGAAGGTTAAACATTGATATTGATTAAAGATACAGGCAAAGAGAAGAAAAAAATTGAAAATTAGTTTGGCCTTGTAAAATAATATTAATTCATGTCACGTATGTGAAGAGTCTGCATTTTCTGCTTGATTATCAAAGAACACAATGAAGGTTATATAAATCATTAAATTTGAACTGCATTTACAGTGTTGTAAATTTTGATTGTATCAGCAAAGTCAAAGCATGTGTCTTTGACTCCCTTCCCAGTGGCTATGGATTGATTTGTCTTGTGCCCTAAACTGTGTTACGGGGGAATGTCATTGGCATCTCTGTGCCCACAGAATTCTAAGCCACTGACTTCAGTCCATTCTGAAAGCATGTGAGATGAATTTCTGCTTCTGCTTTCTGATTGGCACTTTGGTTCTCTCCCTGGGATCGGAAAAATTCCATAAATGTGGTGAATTACTGCCCAGTTCTTAAGAGCCCCAGTTTCTCTTCAACTATATTCTCAAGTTCAGCCCATAGAGGTCACCTCAAACTGTGAGTATGCCCTTCTCTCTCTACCTCTGTTTCCATGTTTTTCATGTTCTACCTAATCGACTGGAATTTTTTTTTTTTTTTTTTTTTGCGGTACGTGGGCCTCTCAGTTGTGGCCTCTTCCGTTGCGGAGCACAGGCTGTGGACGCAGGCTCAGCGGCCATGGCTCACGGGCACAGCCGCTCCGCGGCATGTGGGATCTTCCCACATGTGTGGGACGTGTGGGACACGAACCCGTGTCCCCTGTATCGGCAGGCGGACTCTCAACCACTGCGCCACCAGGGAAGCCCATCGATTGGAATTTTGAATCAAATAAATAAATTTGAATCAAATATGAACTCGTATGACCCTTCAGATAGTACTACTTGAACCATTGGCTTTTTCCTTTATAAGTTAGTTCTTCTAAGTCTCATCTTCAATTGTATTATTTAATTTACTTTTTCTATAAGCTTTGCTCCCAAGTCTCCATCATGGCCTGCAAGAATTTTTGAGTTGTAAAAAGATAAATATAATGTAACTTTAGAATTCATGGTTCATGTAGCATGATTATTTCCTTAAAAGGATTTTATCAAGTAATGGCAAGAATAACTGTCTTATTTTCCCTAGGCCCAAATGTTTAAGTAAATGATAAAGTAATAGTGAGATAGAACTATCTTACATGAGGACTTCTTTGGGGATGTGGAATGAAACTGGTCATTGTAAGCTCAGTGACTGAAAGATGGCTTCAGGAATCATCAGGAATCAGAGAGCTGAGAGAAACATACACATGCACAACAAAATAATAATGTCAGACCTTTATTAAGGAAGGATGGGAGCAAAGTCGTTTTAACTCAAAATATTTCCAGAGATTCTAAGTAAGGATCTGCACTGAACTGGGCCCAAATTCTCTCTGTGTTAGGTTGAAACTATAAAATGTAACCTGAGTCACCCTGCATAATCCTGACTTCTGTGTTGGAGAGCCTACTTGATAGAAATGCTTTGTCCTGCTGTGGAAGTACCAAAGCAGACACAGAATCACCTTTGGAGATAGCTTGGGGTCTCTGAAGTGTGGAAGCTTGGGCTGCTTTCAATAATGAGTCATCATGGATGATTTTATTATGTAAGAGATGATAACTAGTGAAACAAGAGCTCCTGATTACAGATTTCCAAACAGTGATCCATGGGTCACTGGGTCTGTAAAATTTAACAGTTCCATGAAAAAATAATTCCATGTTCAAAATGTTTGGGAAACACTCTGTAGTATATCCCTCTTGGGAGGTTCTCAATTCACATTTACATGCTAAAGTCTTTAGTAGAAAAAATTTTGTACTTGATTTCTCTCAGCTTTCCCCCCAAACTATTTGCCAGCAACACACACTCCTACCTGCCTGATTTTAAGATACAGACTTAGGAAAAAAACATTAAGTGGATGGCTAATACCTTGGAGGTAGAGGTATTTCCTGGAGTCATGATATCCTTGATCAAATACAGTTTCCTATTTAGTATCAAATGCAAATTGCAAAATATAATAGCTGTAATTTTACATGAAATGTGGTTCTGCATATGTATTCAGTTATATAATCACATTAAATCTCTGCATGTGATCTGTAGAAAAAGAGGACTTTTCCATTATTCCAGGATTTGTCATCCCACAAGAGCTTCAGATCAAAATCAGTTTCTTAATATTATGAAATCGTGGAAATATACTTGGAAATAATTACCCTTTTGATAAACATGATGTTACTTCTTGGAGCATCTTATTCTTGTTGAACACTTATTAAAAACAACCATCAAGTTGTTTTCATTACCTAAATTAAGTAAGAATATGTCTAATTAAGTAAATTTAGACGTATCTCTAAATTACGTTTTACTTCATGATCCAAAAAAAAAAAATTCTCATTTAATTTTTAGGCCTTAAAAAATGTAGGCCTCTCCAGCAGCTATCTCCTTAATCAAGGTCAGGTACTGGCATACTTCCTTAGGAATCGTGCTCTGCCTCTGGTCACAATCTCCATGTCTCATTCTCCATTCTCTGGTCACAATCTTCATGTCTCATTCTCCATCCTCTGGTCACAATCTCCATGTCTCATTCTCCATCCTCTGGTCACTCGGTACAAGTCTAGGGCCTCTTACAACAGTTCCTGGCACAACACAGATATCCAGTAGTTGTAGGCTGGTGTTGTAACTGACCTCCCTAATTTCATCTCTAGAAATACCCTCTGCTCACATACAGTCAGAAATCTCTTCAAAATGTTGAGGTATCAGCTTATTAGCTATCATCTTTCATTCTTTTGCTTATTAGCTATCATTCTTTCATTAAATATTGTCTTGTAACAATTCCAAAATATTTCTTGAGCACAGAAGGTGTACACTCTATTCTCAGTTTTATACAACTCCCCATTCTTTCATGGATGCACCCTAGAAACACCTGAACTCTGTGACAGATTTTTAGGATATTGGAGACAGGCTTCAGAGATTCCTGCCATAGCTTTGGCAGATATGTCTGTTCTATAATACTTCTCCTAAAAATGTCCTGGAACCACAGAAAGGGAGTTCTGAGGATGGTAGGTATTCAGCATTTTAATTTCAGTTTTATCTCTACAGCCATTTCATTAAAGATTAAAAAGAAAAATATTTACTTTCTTGTCAATTTCCATCATTCCTGTCCCACAGAGAAGCAAGGTATACATTACTGAGAGTATCAAGGGATGTCTGCAGGTTTTTATCTACTTTTTCTTAGTAAGGTATAGTCTCTTCCTGTCTTCTCTGTGATTTCACTCACAATTTCTCTCTACTCAAAGTACAAATAAATTTCAGGTTAAAATCCATATGATCTTTCCAGTGGCCAAACTTTTCCTTTCACTAGAGTTATTTCTTTAAGATTGTACTTGAAAATTACAAATCATATGTTTTAACTTTATTACTATCTTTCTGTTATTAATTTTAAAGGAACCAAAGCTTTGCCTTACTTTTATTTGCTACATTAATAGAGTCAGTCTTATCAATCTGAAGTTACCACTGGGGCAGAGCAAGTTGATAATGGTGAAAATAGCTGTGTGCAGTAATGATTCAACTGATTGATATGCTGTAAGTGATTTGAACAAAGATAAATCATTGACTTTATTGGGTATTGAAAAATTGCATAATACATGTAGGATAGGTGGCATGCTGATATCTATATATCTATATCTGTATCTATCTATCTATATATGTGTGTGTGTGTGTGTGTGTGTGTGTGTGTGTTTTATGTCCCACAGTGACTATATTTGTCTTCTTTCTGAATAAGGATATCTATTTTTAAATACATAATTGGCCTAATAGATGAATAAATAGACTGCATCTATTAGCAAATTTATTATTTTCATCAGGGTGTACTTTATTAAGGTGGTACATGATAACTTAATTGTTTAGACTTTTAAAAAGGATCATTACTTCAGAATATTGACATATTTGGATAAAAGGATAGGAGTGTCAAATTAAAAAAATCAAGAACATTCCCTTGATGGTTTAGAAAACAAACAAAGAAAGGTTATTACTGATAATAAAATTGAAACTGCAATGGTCATTAGAATTTTTCATTTAGTCATTGTAATAGCATAAATTCAGTATTTAGTTTAACAGGTGAAACGAGAAAAATTTATTTGTAAATGAACACATCTACCTGTAGTAACCAAATAGACTTTAAGTAAATAGCAAAAACTTTATCTCCATAAGGAACTGTACTCCAACAAGCATTTATCAAACCACTGGTATCTTTTTTTTTTTTCTGTACGCGGGCCTCTCACTTCCGTGGCCTCTCCCGCTGCGGAGCACAGGCTCCGGACGCGCAAGCTCAGCGGCCATGGACCACGAGCCCAGCCACTCCGCGGCACGCGGGATCCCCCAGGACCTGGGCACGAACCCGCGCCCCCCGCATCGGCAAGGCGGACTCCCAACCACTGTGCCACCAGGGAAACACAAACCACTGGTATCTTTGAAGCTGTCTCCTATGTCTTGCTAATATACTGTGCCCCTTTAAAAATTATGTAAATAAGTAAATAGTCTCTGTGTAAATAAGTAGTCTCTGTGTAGAAACATTTCTGTGTCTTATTTTCATGTTATTTTACCATTTTGAATAAATCTGGGTTAGTTAAAAATTGCATGATCCCATAAACTTCAGAAAATTTTTTGTATGCTACATAGTTTAATATTTTGCAAATGCACATTCAGATACATATATTTTAAATGCATATCACAAAAATCATTTCCAAAGGCTAAATATCAAATCATGCATCAAATTATATACATTGGAGGCATTAAATCTTTACTGTTTAAGTTCATATGTAGTAGAATCTTCTCATTATACTGCCAGCAAGGAAAAGATGCATCTATTTGTAGTTTTCAAAAAAATCAATATGAAATATACATGTCATTATCTATATAGATTTGGTTACAGAAACCATACCCAAAGTATATTACCATTCATAGTATAGATATTTCAAGGTGGATTTTTCCTGTATGCTGTAGATAAATTATCTTTCAGCAAGTCTCTCCCTCCCTCTGACAAAATTTAAGACTTTTGAAAATAAAAAGCTCCTGTGAGATGTTGTTAACACCCCCTCAAGCTCAATTCTATTTAAAGCCTAATTACGATTCAGGCTCTTAACAAAACAGTCTTGACATCATCTGATAAACACCTACTAGTCTACCAACTCTGCTTTCTGGTAAATGTAGTGAAACTAGTGACACATTCATAAAGGAGACCAACAAAAACAAAAATATATTAATGGCAACATTTTCTGTACAGCTCTCATTTTCCAACACAAGAAGGCAACATTCAAAATATTTTCTATGTAAAAGGTATCCTTTAGAGTTCTATGACTGACTTTATCCACCTTTCACAGTATAGTTTTTATACAGAATTTGGCTATAATTTAATTTTAAGAAGGACTCTCAAATAAGTGAAATATGTTATTGTATTTACTCATGCAGGAAATATTTGAGTAGCTAATATTCCAGCTGTTCTACATAGTAGAGATTCAGCTTTGAACAAAACAAAGTGCTTTCTTTAGGAGTTCATATTCCAGTGGATGAGACAGACAATAAACAAATAAAGATATGGTGCAGTAAGATGACGGTACTAAGAAGCCATTGGGGGAGTTTTGATCAAGTAGAGATATCATGTTCATCACACCTTGAAATCTGGTCATTGTATGAAGAATTACCTGGGTCAAGGAGGACATGTATGGAAGAGGGAAACATTTAGAAGAAATAACTACCCTATTTGAGGAATGAATGTCTTGGAGTTGGTGGTAATGTAGGAGGAAATTGGTCAGATTTGGGATATAGCTTGTAAACATCTAGGACTGTAAATATCACATGATGAACTGAATGCAGCTTGTGAGAGATCTGAATGGGGTGCATGATGACTACTGCATTTGTTCCCATATTTTGTGTATCAGATGAAAGTTGTTTGGAAGTTACCAGCCACATCTATTCTCAGGGACTGAAGTATCTTTTCAGCATCCCCAGAGTATCATTTAGTGTGTTGGCTTCATCTACAAAAAGCAGGTTAAAGTTTTTGGCCAAACAATTAAAGTTTTTGGCCAAACAATTTTTTTTTCCCATCGGTGTTTTCATGAGAGCTCAAAAAGTGTGAAGTGAAAGCAAGCTTTTTCAAATATTTTGGAAAAAAAATGTTGGGATGAGTTATCAAGTAAAACTACTGCTCTAATGATTTTTATTTAAGAATATTAGATACAGGGTAAATGCAGAGGAAATACATTGAGACATATTTAACAAACCTTATTTAAGGTATCTGAAACAATGTAAAATGAAAAGCATATCATTACCAATCATTTTATGTAGATATTGTGGTATAGACATCAGATATTAAATAGGATTTACACTTTCATTCCATTCTCTGAACTGCTGAAATAAAACTTAATTCTTATTTTACTAATTATGGCTCATTTAGCATTATAAAAAAAAACTTAACTAAGTGTTACAATTTGTTGAAACAAAAGTCTTCTAACTTCTATAAATGAAGTGTAGTTAATTCTTTTAAATAAGTTCTTAAGGAATCTCTTTCCTAGAATATATTTAATCAACTACAGGGACATTTCATTTTATTAACTGACTCTTTAGTTTGACGTTGCAAATATCTCTCACCTTGGGCCATGAATGAGATAAAGCCTCTTAAAAAAATCTTACTCTCACATTCCGCATTATTTTACATTAATCTCCAGAATTACTTTTAGATTTTTGAGCCATCTTTATTCTTCCTAATTGCTGCATCTATTAAGCAAGACAGATATCTTTCTACAATATCCTTGTTAATTACTAACATATCCCACATTTACATAATACACTTTTGGGGGCAATTTCTGTGGTAACATTTCACGGCTAATAGGAAGCAACTTGCTTTCCTTTATTAAGTGCACTAAAACTTCATGCCCTAGACATCATTGACGGTAAACATTTGATTCTGCTCAAATTTAATGCACCGAGGCATTTTGCTGTGCCAATATTAGGTTTATTTATGTGCTGTGTTCTGCATTGTTAGCTGCTAATGAGACTTCAACTCTTATTGCTCTAAGGCCTGAACAGTAACCTCATTTTAATGAGTTCATTATTTGCTGTCTTCTGAAAGGAAGACAACAAATTTTCCTTTTAATTAAAGGTCAAAACACCTCTGGTGAAGGAAAGGGAAGAGGTTATCAAACCCTAGGAGAAGCTGAGAGATAGCTCTTTCAGATTTCTAAGCTAAGCAGAGTTAGTATAGACTGGGGCAGGTGGTGGTTTCTCAAGAATATAGACAGTCAATCAATCTCCAGAGACCAAGGTGCATCTAAATTTAAGACAAATGAGAACCCTACAGTAGATAGCTAATGTGCCTAAGACTGTAAAAAATGAAAGTCAGCCAAAGTAATTAAAGAGGCTTTACTCCTAACCAAAAGGGCCCCCTGGGTCAATAGGGCTGCAGGGGCATGATTTGTCTTTTGCATGAGGAATGAGTTATGGGGTTGAGAGAAAACATGCTATATCAATTGAGCCCAGAAAAACTAATCTCAAACATTTTATCATAGAATGTGAAGCAAAAGCAAGTCAATATTTGGGGAACTATTTTTAATAATGTATAAGATATGTGGACCTAGCATGAGATATAAGAATATGTATATTCAGAGGAAACTTAGCTGCTAAACTGTGAAATTCCTGGGAATATCAGTTCTTATTTGCATTTGCAGGCAATGCATACCTCTAACCACAGGGGAAGGTGAATTTAAATAATATATAGTCCTGTCATAACAGATAGTATGAACAACTTGCTAGTTACGTAAATTTTAATATGAATGAAACCAAGAGATTCGAGCATAACAATTACATGAAGGCTTTGCACTTAAGAAATAGTGTGGCTCAAGCCCAAAACACTTTCATTTTGCTCTGACAGCATACACATTCACACACGGGTGATTTTAATCTTGTACATTGCTTTCTAATTAATATCTAAATGTTTAATGATAATATATTTTTAATTTAAACATATGCCTTCAGTAACTTTATATTTACACATGAAATCTAGTACATACCTTTTTATGTTTCTAAGCATTGTTCCTGGATTAGAGTATATGAACCATAAATATTTTACTTCAATAAAATTGTAGAATTTTTTAGATTTACAGAAAAATTGCAACGACAGTACAGACAGTTCCTATATACCAACACCCACGGCATCTTATGTTAGTGTGGTACATTTATCACTATTAAAGAGCTAATACTGATATATTATTATTAACTAAGTCTATACTTTATTCATATTTTTCTCAGGTTTTCCTTAATATCCTGTTTCTGCTTCAGGATACCACATTACATTTAAGTATATGTCTCCTTAGGCTCCTCTTGGTTATGAGATTCACACTTTTTTTTAGAGCAGTTCTAGGTTTACAGAAAAAATAAGCAAAAGTACAGAGTTCCCATATACTCCCTCTTCCCGGTATCCCCTCCCAGATTCCCCATTTGTTAAAAATGATGAATTAACGTTATTATTAACTAAAGTCTATAGTTCACATTAGGGTTCCTTCCTTGTGTTGTAAATTCTATGGGTTTCGACAAAGGTAGAATTTCATGTATCCACCATTACAATTCCACGTAGAAAACTTTCACTTCCCTAAAAATCCCCTGCACTCCACTTATTCATCCCTTCCCTCTCCTCGTGGCAACCACTGATCTTTTTACTAACTCCCTAGTTTTGCCCTTTCTAGGATATCATTTAACTGAATGATTATATAATTAAATTATACAATTATACAGCATGTAGCTTTTTCAGATTGGCTTCTCTCACTTTGCAATGTGCATTTAAGACTCCTCCATGTCTTTTTGTGGCTTCATAGCTCATTTGTTTTTATTGCTGGATTCCGTTGTCTGGATATACATGTTTTGTTTATCCATTGACCTTTTGAAGGACATCCTGGTTACTTCCAAGTTTGGGCAATTACGAATAAAGTTGCTATAAACATTCAGGTGCCGGTTTTTGTGTGGACATAAGTTTCAACTCATTTGAGTAAATACCAAGGAGTGCAATTGCTAGAAGGTAAGGTAAGAGTATGTTTAGTCTTGTAAGGAACTGCCAAACTGTCTTCCAAAGTGACTGTACCATTTTGCATTGATTTTGCAATGAATGAAAGTTCCTGCCGCTCTACATCATCCCCAGCATTTGGTGATGTCAGTACTTTGGCTTTGGCCATTCTGATAGGTGTGGTAGTGGTAACTCATTGTTTTAATTTGCAGTTCCCTAATGACATATGCTGTTGAGCATCTTTTCATATACTATTTGCCATCTGTTTATCTTCTCTGGTGAGGTATCTGTTCAGTTCTTTTGCCCACTTTTCATTTGGGTTGTCTGTTTTCTTATTATTGAGTTTTTAGAGTTATTTATATATTTGGATGCAAGTCCTTTATCAGATATGTGTTTTACAAATATTTTCTCTGGCTTGTCTTTCCATTCTCTTAACAATGTCTTTTGCAGAGCAGAAGTTTTGAATTTTACTGAAGTCCCACTTATCAATTTTTTCTTTTATGGATAATGTTTGAAATAAAATTTATTTGGTAAATGACTCAATACAAAAAGGCAGATCAGTTTTTATTGACCATCTTTTTGTATGTAGCACTGTGATATGGACTAGAGTAAAATAATGTGGGAAGGAGACAATACAGTAAACATCCCTTGTCTTTAAGGAGAATAAAATTCTGTATAGTTGTTGATCATAAAGAAATTACTGTATATATTTATTTAAACACCATTTTATGGTTTTGTCTAAATGTGTTTAAATGAAATCAAAGGTGGTCAATTGTGTGTACTTGGAAGTTATTCAATAAATAAAATATATATTAACTACAAAGCCCAAAATATCCAGTTATGAGAGACAATAAAATTGGCTCTCAGGGGCTTCCCTGGTGGCGCAGTGCTTGAGAGTCCGCCTGCCGATGCAGGAGACGCGGGGT